>NC_037679.1:16178487-16251305 GCF_003255815.1 Theropithecus gelada | reverse complement strand
TGTGTGGGAGGGGTGTGGTGTATGTCGTGTGGTGTGTGTAGTATAGTATGTGTGGGATGTGTATGTGTGGTATGTGTGGGGGGTGTGTGTGGTATGTGTGGGGGGTGTGTGGGGTATGTGTGTGGGGGTGTGTGTGGTATGTGTGGGGGGTGTGTGGGGTGTGTGTTTGTATGTCCAGGCACGACAGGCAGGAGGGCGAGGCAGGTGGCAGCAGCCCCACTCACAGCTGTTGGTGTCATTGGCCACGGCGATGATGCCCATGGGCTGCTGGGGGATGTCCACGCGTAGCAGCTTCATGTTGCTGCCCACGTGCTTGTTGGCCCGCTGCACTGCCCGCCGCACCCAGTCGGTCCAGAAAATGTGCTCCCCATACACGGCCAGCCCGAAGGGGTGGACAGGCTCTGACTTTAGGATCACCTGTGGAGACAGCGCCATCACTGTTACAGCATCGCTCGGGCCTCTCGCCCAGTCTCCACTGGACCACAGCCTGGCCTGGCCTCTGACAGCTACAGAATGAGGGCCCACGGAGGCATCCTGCCATCTCCCTCACCTAGCTGATGAGGAGCAAGCTGGACAGGGTGGGGTTGCCCGAGGCTGGGGCCTGGAGGGACTCGCCTCCTCCCAGCTGCTCCCACCATGTCTGTGCCTGGACGGTCTCAGCTGATGGCTGACCCTGGCCCTGGCTTCCCCTCAGCCGCCCGCCAGCTCACCCACCCCGCAGACTCACATAGCGGTGGGAGCCGTCATACTCGCACCGCTCAATCTTGTCCAGGGTGGCATCAGAGAAGTAGAGCTTCTCGGCACGGTGGTCGATGGCCAGGCCGTTGGGGGTGCGGATATCCTTCTCGATGAGGGTCAGGACATTGGCTCCCGAGAGCGCTGCCCGCATGATGCTGGGATGCTGCTCATTCCAGTTGGTCCAGAACATGAGGCTGGGGGAAGAGGGTCCAGGGATCAGGAGGCAAAGCCTGAGAGGCTACCACAGAGGGTACAGGCCAGGACACGTAGGCACCTGGAACCCGGAGGCCCGCCAAGGCAAAGCAACCTCAGAGTCATCGAGGCCAAGAGTGCCCCGACGCCCACAAAGGGCCCCGCTATTGCACAGGCAGTTCTCACATGAGGTGGCTGAGTGTGAGGGGATGAGGGCCAAGTGTGAGATATTCACTTTGCAGTATCTGGGCAGTGACCGTCTACTTGCTAAGAAGAGAGCCAAGTGAGACAGGCTCTAGGGTTCCAGCCCTGGCTACGCCACCACCAGCTAGGTGCCCTTAGGCAATTTGCTCAACAGCCCTATCCCTCAGTTTCCTCCTCTATGAGGTGGGGATGGTAGCACCACCTGCCTTGCAGGGTGGTTGTGAGAGTGGAAGAAGTTAATCTCCATCTTAAGGACAGATGGCACACGCTATGTGAGTATTTCCCAGGAGTTTATTCTTAACTGCTCTCTTCTGTGCAGGGAGGCTGGCTGTCTTCCAGATCATTCAGGAAGCCCTTGTGGAGCTGAGTGTGGCGTGTGTCCCTGGTCCTGGGGTATGTGGGTCCTATCCTCAAGGAACCCTCGAGTTCCCTTCTCCGTACTTTGAGGCCTTTACATGTTTGGGGTTGGAGCCACCGTTCTGCCTCATAATGGCTCTGACCTTGAACGAGCCTGTCACCCCTCTGAGCCTTGGTTTCCTCTCAGTAAAGGAGGCAATGGGAACAGCCAGCCCCCAATTATGCTGTGCTCCTTGTGGGGTGGAGGAAGGCCTCAAGGCTGGTCAAGCACTATCCTGGGTGTGACAGAGTGATCCTCGGACCACCGGCATTGGATGGTGAGCCCTGGGCCCTCAGTCCCAGAGCTTGTCACTCAGCTAGGACCAGGGCGGGGCAGGGGACTCCAAATTCTCTTGCTCCCAGGCGATCCTTATGCACAGTGGAGTCTGAGACCACCAAGCCACATGAAAGCCAGCTCCATTCTCCAGTTCCCTAACAGGACCTGCCCCTGCCCCCACCCGTGCCTCTGGCCCCCTCCCACCTCCGCCCCTCACCATTCTGGCCACAGATCTCTCCTCTGGCCTGTGAACTTGTCTCCTCATACCTCTCCAGGTCACACCCTTCTTGCCCACCCCCAGCGTCTCCAGCACCATTGAACTATCGCGCCTTCTGCTGGGCTCACATAGGAAAACGGTGCTGCTCTGCCCCTTGGGAGACACTGGCTGCCCTGAGCCTCCACGAGCTCATGAGAAGCTCTGATCTTAAGGGCCTCATCCTGGAGGACAGCAGGGGTGTGTGATGGCTCTGGAATCGGGATGTAAGTTGGGAGGGAGGCGGCGTGTCCCTCTAGCCTCCACAAGGGAGAATGGGTGTCGTGGGGCAGCGACCGGTGATCTTCCTGGCTTGTCAGGATTCGACTTGGCCTGTCAGTCCCCACCAGGGACTCCCACACCTCAAGTGAAACCACTCACACCTGCAGTGAGAAGTGATTTTCCTCCTGGCGTCAACAGACTCCTCCATGTGACACAACTGTGGTCTGGGTGAACCTGCTTCCCAGGAATGTGGCGGGAGGGAAGACAGAGGCTTTCCTGGGGCAGGTGCTCAGTGTCCAGCAACATGGCAGGCCTTCTAACTATCCGACTGTGACTCCACAGGGTCATCAGTGCTCCAGTGCCGACTGCAGGGAGGGCTCAGGGGGAGGCTGGGGTGTTGGAGTCTCCACTGGCCCCTGCCCCCTCCATTGGGGTCCACATCGGCTCCTTCCGATTCCCTGAAAGTGCCTGCTCCTTCTGGCCAGGGGGAGGGCCCCTCCTGCTGGCTCAGCTCTTTCTCCTGGGTGCTGGGACCATGCTCCCATTCAGCCACTCCTGCCATCCTCAGATGTCGGCTCACATGCCTCCTCTTCAAGGACATGTTCCCTGACTTGCAGGCGGGGCCAGTCCTCAGCACACAGCCACAAAGCTCTTCATGACGCCCCTCGCGCTCCCCGCTGGGTCCTCTGCACCTTCTTTGCTCTCAAAAGCCACTCGCTGAATGTGCAACGGAATCCCCTTGGCTCATAGGAAAGGAGCTTGGTGGGCAGCCAGGAGGACATGTCCTCTGGGACGAGGGCAGGGCAGCCCTGCTGGACCCTCCATGGAGGCTCCAGACTCATGAGGTACAGGCCCTGAGGCCATCCCCAGACAGGTGAGGCAGCCAAGGTTCATGAAAGTGGGGACTGGACCTTCGTCATCAGCTGCAGATGTGCCAGACAACAGAGGCAGGAGGAAACAGAGGGCCCTTGAACCAGGTTGGATGTGACTGACACTGGGGTACAGGTAGGGGGAATCTGGGTTCGGGACGCTCACATATCTATACAGCTGCTTTGGGTTGTGTTTACTAGTTTCCTAGTAAAGCTTTTGAAAAACATTCCAAGCACTGCTGAATTGGGAAAAAAATGTTGCTCACATGTGGGCCAGGATCCCTAAGGTGAGGGGTGGCTCACTAGAGGCCCAAACAGCCAGGATGAAGGCTGCCCTTGTGGGAGAACACAGCAGGCCGACTGCGGGTGAACCCCCCAGGGGGAGTACCCACCGCCAGGTGCTTCCTGCCACCTGTCCTGGCTTGTGCTCCTAACTCCTCCGCACCCTGACCTCACTTCCCGGCTGGGTTCAGGCCTGCCTATGTCCCATGGTGTGCAGAGGTTCCCTTCTGTCCTCCCTGTCTTGAATTTGTCTTTCTTCAGGCTTTTGCTCAAAGCACTTGCCCTGTCCAAGCTGGCCTTCCTTGTCTTTTCCAATTCCAGACTCTGGGCCAATCTACTGTCTTCATGAGACCTGTGGTCACCCGTATACAGCCCTGTGCCAGTTACCTTTGCTTCCCACAAGTATGACTTCTCAACCTAGCTTAGTGGCTTGAAGGCCCAGCCCGAGGCTTCCATACGACGGGTTCAACAGACATTCTTTGCCTGAAGCTTTGGATCCCAGAGCTAGAGGCCCTACCCTGTGCCTCCAACATGGTGTTCTGATGAATGAATCAACCACAAAGGCAGAGCGTCCCCCACAGTCCTCATGCTCCCCTTGGTGCAGACAGCTGAAATCTTAGTCAGCTTGTACCACAGAAGAGGAACCTGAAGCTTAGGAAGCTTTTGCAACTCCCCCCAGATCACACAGCAGGGAAGGGTGGAGCTCAAGTGAGGGCTTGCCTCTCCTGCACCCCAACCTGGGTCTGCCTGGGGAGTTTCTGCCGCCCCAAGTCCCACCTCTCCCCACTATCCCCATCCCCAGGCAGCAGCTCACTTCTGGCACTCATCCAACACGAAGGCCCGTGGGTGGTCATCTCCGGACATAGTGATGACGGTTTCACGCTCGAAGGCCCCCGGGCGGGTCTGGTCCACTGTGTGGCGCGTGATGGTGGATGTCGTGTAGCTTGTCCAATAGAGAGTATCCCAGCCACGGTGATAGGCCAGGCCTTCCACGGAGCCCACATCTGTGAAGAGACAGGAGCAGCCATTGGGCGGGACGGGGCCAGAGGGCAGCCTGCACAGGAGCCATGGGGGCCAGCCTGGGACACGTGCTGTCCTGGCTGGAAGAGGAAGTGTGGTGTATGGGAGTGCATGAGGTGTAGCAGAGGGGGCTCGGGGGCACCAGGGTCTGACTCATGCCCCCAACCTCTGCTGTCCTCACCCAAATGACCTGTGGTCACCTCCCAACCCTCTCCCTCGGTCTTCCCACTTAGGGCGATCGGGCTTCCTGGTGTGGTTGCACTTTCCTGGAGCTGTAGTTCCGCTAAGTTGACTGCAACATAGATTTCAGTAAATCAAAGCCTACTTGGGCTGTACCGGGGAGCCCCCTACTTAAAAAGACCCTGAGCTGGATTGATTATTTTATAAAGCAGACATCTTAAACTCAGGTTAAAGAACCAAGGCACAGTGAGAGACACAGCTGAACAGCAGTGTAAGAGAAAAGACTCGAGCGTTAGTGGCTAAAAGTGATGGTGGCTGCCAAAAGGCCATGCTGTGGTATGGTCTGCAAACAACCAGTGGGGAGGGGACATCCCTTCCAGGGGACTGGGGATTGATCTGCCAGTCTCTCCTGATCAAGCTGCGAGCATGCAGTACCGGGTTTAGCTTCGGATGCTACATTTTTAGACAGACATGTGGGCTGGACTAAGTTGCAGCAGAAAATGTCCCAGAGAAGGCTGAAAGGACAGGTCTGAACATGCAGCACCTAGTTCGGCGCCTGGCAGGTCTTTATGGACCAGCTGAATGAATAAATGAGCAAATGAATGAGTCAAAGGACCTGGTGGTAACCAGGCTGAAGAAGAGAAAATGTAGTGGGATGCAGTTTTCAAAGAGCTGAAAGGCTGTCCTATGATGACAGCCCTGACACTGTAACTGCTCTTTCCAGAGCACACACTCCATCCCCAGCATCACTGAGCTAGGCCTTCATGCGCAGCAGCTCAAGGAATCCTGTCTCACCATGCAGATTAGAAGGCTCAGGTTTGGCAAGAGCAGGAAACTGACCCAAGTTACCGCAACCCCAAGGGACTGGAGCTCAGCCCCATGTCTGCAGCCTGGGTTTGTGAGCGCTGGGCTCCACAGTGACCTCTGGCTTGTTCTGTGCAGCCCTGAAGGCAGAACTAGGACCAGTGGCGGGAGGAAGATGGGAGCCGACACTGACTCCACATCAGGAGTCATGTAACTGCGGGGGTGCAGTGGGAGTCGCCTGAGTTGCAGCTGCTGGGATTCAGGGTAGAGTGCCTGGCTGGGGTCTGAGAGTGTGTGCTGCTCCCCGCCCCACGTCCCACTTCCTGGGAAGACTTGGGGTCTGGGCTCACTCTCCACAATGGTGATCCTCCTGGAGCCATCGTCGTTGATCTGCTGAATGTTCCCAAAGTGGATGTCGCTGAAGAAGATGCGATTGGGGGTGCCCGGAGAGGTGCCTGCCCGGTAGTCAAAGGCCAGGGCAATGACGTTCTTCATGTGCTCAGGGTCCTCGAAGGGCTGCACGGGCGCATTGAGGTTGCGCTCATCCGACAGGTGGATGCTCTTGAGAATGGTGCGCTCCGAGTAGAGCAGGTAGCCGGCGTACTCGCGGCACGATGCTCCGTCTTCAGCCAGCATCCCGTGGGCACAGGCGCAGGCCCGCTGCCCACGGCCCCGGTACAGGCACAGCTGCTGGCACCCACCATTGGCCACCGCGCACACGTTCGTGCCTGGGGGAGGGGAGGGTACAGAGGGCAGGGCCTGCCTTGGGAAAGGCTCGCTGGTGCCTTTGTCATCCAGGCTTTGGCAAAAGTACTGCCCTCTGCCTCAGTATTCCCAGCTTGGACGACCTTCCAGGGCCCAGAGCCCAATGTCTAGATCTGTCCCGGAGCACCTCAGCCTTTCCTCCCCATCCCTGGGTCTCTTGGGCCATCGGAAGGTGCCCCATAGGTCTAACTTGTCTCCTGGCCCTCTCACGCTGGGTTCCCTGGGGAGCGCCCTCCCAGGCCAGAGTCCCCCTCACCTCTCCACCTCAGCCCAGAGCCCCGGCCTCACCTTTCTGCCGGTCCCGGTTGAAGACTTTGATATCTTTAAGCTGGACACCGATGCCGGTTCGCAGGGGCACGGAGTCTGTGGCATTGTCTTTGCTCCCTCGCTTGATAGAGCCGTTGGCGTGAGTCCTGAGGGAAGGACAGGTCACAAGAAGAGCGTCAGTGGAGCGGGGAGGGAAGGAACAGATCAGCTGAGGAGGCCAGGACAGAAGCCCTCACCTGTCACTCCAGTAGATGAAATCCTCAAACACAGACACTGAAAACATGTCCATGTTATTGCTGGACAGAACCACCTCGCGGTTCTCACCCGTCTCCAGGTCGATCCGTTCAATCTTGTCTGTCCGTGCATCACACCAGTACAGCTTCCCATCCTACAGGCCAGAGGCACCCACCTCACCTCCAGGGCTGAACCCACTGCCAGCCCCATGTCCGGGGCAGCAGGGAGTGCGTGGGCCAGAGTGGGGCCCTCAGTTCAGCCTCCCCCCCTCACACACTCCTGCCCTCTGCCCTGCTGATAAGGCAACATCCAGGCATCCTTCCCCTCCCCTACTCCCCACTTCTGAGTGACCCCTGCCCATCATCTCTGTGGTAGCAGGAGTCCTACTCTGGGTGCAGGGCTGGGCCGGGAGACCCCGTGACCTCCCTTGGGCTTCATGTCCTCCCAGAATGGGCTCATCACAGGGAGGAGGGGCCTGGGTCAGGGGTCTACCATCGGCTCCAGGGCCAAGTTGGCATGCGAACCTGGTAGTCCACTGAGATGCCATTGGGCCAGCTGATGCTGACGTTGACCAGCACCACACGCTCCGTGCCATCTAGCCGAGACCGCTCAATACGTGGATACTGACCCCACTCAGTCCAGAACAGGTACCTGTGGGGTAGAGGGGAAGTGGGGGGTCAGTCCCCAGACCCTGGAGGAGACAAGGCCTCATCAGCATGGGCCATGGGCAGAATGACAAGGCCAGACCGGAGCCAGTCTGTCCAGCTCCTCACCCTTTCTCTGGGTGGACGGTGATGGCCCGGGGCTTGTCTAGACCCTGGGAGATCACCACGTAGCGGAAGGAGCCATTGAGCCGGGCGACCTCGATGACATCGAAGCCCTGGTCCGTCCAGTAGATGTTGCCTAAGGAGGGAGTTGGTGGGGCTCAGGGAGGTTGGGTGAGGACAGGTGGACCTGGTGTCCTCCAAGCCCCCAGGCACCCCTGCAGCTCCTCTTCCTGCTCCCACCAACTCCTCCTCCCCCCACATCCCCCAGTCCTCTGCCACACTTCAAGCCCCACAAACCCACCCACTGCTCACCCGCGATCCAGTCCACTGCGATGCCCTCCACGCGGCCAATGCCATTGGTCACCACGTCTTCACGCCACGTCTGGTCCCGCTTGGCCCGGCTGATTGTGCTCAGGCCCATGTCCACCCAGTAGATGGTGTCATTTTCTGGAGTTGGAGGAGGTGACATGGGGATGACCAGTAAGGCAGGGGTAAGGCGAGGGGTCAAAATCTCACAAGGCTCAGGACAGAGGTGAGAGAGTGCCGGAGGGGTCAGGTGCTTGGAAGGAGAGGTGGAGTCGGGGTGGCAGCTGTAGCAAGTGCCCCACCTCGGGCCGATTCAGGCAGCCTCTCACTGGACCCTCAGGGCACACCACACTACCCCTAAAGCTCCCACGCCACGCCCAACTCCCTCCACCACTAAATGGCTCACCAGCATGGAAGTCGATGCCGACAGCCAGCGAGGTCCCAGACACTGGGACCAGGGCATCTGACTTGTCATTGGGATCCAGAGGAATTCCCCTGATTCCTTCGTGCACAGAGTACAGGAGAAAGGAACCCACGCCTGAAACACAAGGACACTTAAGGCATGGGTATCGCCAACACTCTCCCCTTAAGCTTGGTTGCTGTCACCCTCCAACTGTTCTCTGCTTTTCCTTTGATGTCTTCCCCCGCCATCATCCCTATCCTCCACCCAGCACACACACCCTAGCCTGAGGTCAGAGCATGGACCGGGAGGAAGCTCACCTGGCTGGTAGCTCTGGGGAACCACCTGCAGGACCCCTAGCCACCATGAGAGGGCAGCAGAGACTCGGATTTCTCGCCTTGTGCTCTGCCCTCCTCCATCCAGCACAACCCAATCTGCACCCTGCAAGTCCCTTAGGGAAAGTCTGGGAGTTCAGACCAGACAATCAGGACTAGGTGACTCCAAAATCTAGACTTCCAGTTTGGCGCTCAGCCTGATTCTAGTTTCCTCTTTGTCCTCCCTCTGTCTGGTCCATGCCACACCCTCTCTCCAACACTTAAAACTCAACCCCATAAGGTCACTCCTAAGCCAGTCTCATTACCCAGTTATCCCATTTCCTTTTCTTTTCTTTCTTTTTTTTTTTTTTCATTTTTTTTTGTTTTGTTTTTTTGTTTTATTTTTTTGAGATGAAGTTTCGCTCTTGTTGCCCAGGCTGAAGTGCAATGACGCAATCTTGGCTCACCGCAACCTCCGTGTCCCGGGTTCAAGTGATTTTCCTGCCTCAGTCTCCCGAGTAGCTGGGATTACAGGCATGTGCCACCACGCCCACCTAATTTTGTATTTTTAGTAGAGACAGGGTTTCTCCATGTTGGTCAGGCTGGTCTCGAACCCCAGCTTCAAGGTAATCTGCCCGCTTCCGCCCCCCAAAGTGCTGGGATTACAGGCGTGAGCCACCACGCTAGGCCTTTTTTTTTTTTTTTTTTTTAATTGAGGTGGAGTCTTGATCTGTCGCCCAGGCTGGAGTGCAGTGGCGCAATATTGGCCCACTGCAACCTCTGCCTCCCCGGTTCAAGCGATTCTCCTGCCTCAGTCTTCTGAGTAGCTGGGATTACAGGTGCCCGCCACCACATCCAGCTAATTTCTGTGGTTTCAGTAGAGACAGAGTTTTGCCATGTTGGCCAGGCTAGTCTCAAACTCCTGACCTCAAGTGATTGGCCTGCCTCGGCCTCCCAAAGTGCTGGGATTACAGGCATGAGCCACCATGCCTGGCCCAGTTTTCCCATGTCTTGAGGCACCACTACCCATGCATCTCAGAATCCTCCCTTGCCTTTATCCCTTTGATACAGCATGTCCCAAAGTGAATCCCCAAATGGGCCCTGGTTGCTCAGACTCCATGAAAAGAAGAATGAAGGTCAAGCGAGTTTTGGAAAACCCCAAACACTTGAAAAATTCTTAGCACACATAAACATATTCAAGGCTCTGAGAAGTTCTGCAGCACAAAACACTCTTAAACTTTGTTCAACTCAGAATTTCTTTTGGTAAAATCTACCCACATCAAAGAGGGAGGCTCCTAGGAATGCACTTCTGGGAAATGCTGTCCCCCCGGCAAGCTCATAAATGAGTTAGCAGGTTCTTGTGAAATGGGTCTGAGTTTCATTCCTTTTCTTCAACACTTGCTGAGCCCAGCCCAGGCCCATCATCTCCTCACACTCCGATTACTCCTGATAGCCTCCTAACTGGTTTAACCGCCTCTGTTTCTTCCCCACCACCAATGCAGTCAGGTTGATCTTCCCCAAACATCACTTTCCAGGCACTCCTGGCTGAGAACACAGGAGCCCCGCATAGCTCACAGCCTTATCTCCAGGACTTCCCCACACTTTGCCCACCACTCTTGGCTGGGGCCCCCACACACACCTTACGTTATGTATAGTTCCCTCTCCTTTGAGCCCTGCATCCACATCCTACTTGTCCTATAAAACCCAGCTCAGAGCATGCCTCTTCCATGCAGTTACCACTGATCTGCCTGCTGACATCTATTTTTCCAAAATCCTACTGGAGGCACTGGAGACTCATAGCCACTTCATGGTCCAGTGTCCCCTACACCATGAATGTAGTCTTGTCCCCAAGGTAAGAAGAGAAAGGTAGGGCTGTAGGGTAGGAGGAGTCAGGGTTGGGGAGCTGGGACAAGGCTGGGAGGAGAGCCAGGCACTGACCCTCACAGGCCTGCTGGCCACTCCGGAGGCTATAGCCGGCTGTGCACATGCAGGAGCGGGTCGTCTCTGACGTGGGCAGGCAGAGCTGGGAGCAGTCACCGTTGTTGACACTGCAGGGGTTGGTGCCCTTATGGTCTGGGGGCAGGTGGGAGGCAGAGGGAAAGGGTTAGGTGGCCCTCCTTGGGACCTAAGGGTCAGGCTTGGGCTGCTCAGAAACAGGATGGTCACTGCCTTCACCCTGGACCTAATGGGGGTCACCACCCCACCCGGCTCTCAGGTTTTCTGTCCTCCTGGGCCCCTGGCCTTATGAATAGGGCTGCTGGGAGCCTATAAGGTGCCTTTGTGAGAAGGAAACAAGGAGTCTCTTTGGGTGGTGGGTGCAGCCTAACCCACTTACTCCCTTGCCCCATGGACCTGCAGCCTGCAGCTCTGGAGCCTCCCGTTACCCCTGAGACCCCAGTGGCCGCCTGGCCTCACACCTACCCAGCTGGATGCTCTCGTCATAGACCTTCATGTGCATCACCAGGGTGGTGCTGTTCCGCAGGACGACGGAGCCCGAGCCGTCGGCCTTGCTGCATGTGCCCATCTTCTCCGACACCTGATCTGCCCACCACAGCTTGTCCCCTGGGGCAGCAGGAGGGGATGAGACCCTTGGGAAGGCCCCACACCCAGCTCTCCTGAAGGGCTCATTGGCCCTAAGTCATCAGGCCCCCCACGTGGTGAAATTCTGCCCCAAGCCAGCCCGTCTCCCAGGTCTGGCCTGGCCTGCTCTGCGTCATCTCTGTTTCACCCAGCAGCCCTCACCCATGATGGCCAGGGCGGTGGCCTTGCCCAGCTGGCTCCGCATGGCTTCGATGACCTCCAGCCCACTCCCATCCAGGTTGCAGCGGTTGATGGTATGGTTCCCGGAGCTGATCCAGTAGAGTTTGCTTTCAGGGAAGTCAATAGCCAGACCTGGAAAAGGGGGTGTCACTGCCAGGGAGTCTGGCCCAGGGCTGGGGATCCAGGGATAGGAGCAGAGGATATGTGTGTGAGGATGTGTGGCTGTGCGTGGCGGGGAGGCGAGGGGGCAGGTGGTGAGAGCAGGCACTAAGCTGAGGCTCTGGGGAGGCTGAGGGGCACCTGAGGTACCCTGTGAGCACCTCCTGGTCAAGGAAGTAGGGAAGGGCTGTGGGGGTGGGCAGGGAAGCTCGTACCCACGGGGCCCTTCTGGCCACTGAAGAGCAGGGTGCGATTGCTGCCGTCCATGTTGGCCATGCTGATGTTGTCACCATCGGTCCAGTAGAGCTTCCTGGGGGGAGAGTACCAAGAGGGAAGGGTCAGCGTCTTCTTCTTCCCAGCCCCACACCCCATGCTCCCTGGCCCTGGGCCCTAGACTGACCCACGCAGAGGGTGGACAACAAGGCCATGGGGCTGCTCCAGGCCCTGCACCACTGCGTTCTTGAAGGAGCCATCCAGCCGGGCCACATTGATCTGCTTCTTATTGGTGTCATAGCTTGTCCAGAACAGGTTTCGGGAGACCCAGTCCACAGCCAGCCCATGGGCATTTGGCAAGTCTGAGGGCACAAGCAGGGAGTCCGTTGTTGGGTGTCTGCAGGGCAGTGGGTCAGGAGGGGAGCCAGTGTGCTTTCTGGAGAAAAGGGATCAGGAAACCAGGCTGGAGCACTGAGGGGCAACAGGACTGGGAGAAGGACCACTCGGACCAAGTAGACCAGGGTTGGGAGCAAGGGGTGTGTGGGGGTGCCCATGTCCACTGGTGGGCATCCAGGGCCGGGAAGAACCTGCAGAGACGACTGTCTCCACGCCTGTGCCGTTGATGAAGGCCCGCTTGATGGCCTGTGTCCGCACGTCAGACCAGTACACACGCTGCTCACGGGCATCGTAGTCTAGCACCGTGACGTTGTCGATGTCGGGCACCGTGAAGGAGATGATGTAGTTGTAGTAGGGGGCATCCAGGTCCACACCTCGGATCTCCATCTGACGTGCGTACAGCAGGAACTTCTTAAACTCTGTGGGGCACGGGCTGGTCACTGAAGGCAGTCCCTGCCTCTGTGCTTCCCACCCACCTGGTTTCAGGCCCTGCCTTCTTCTGGATCTGTCTGTTTGCTACTGGCCCTTGGTTCCATGGACACACCCCCCTGGGTGCAGCCTCCCTGGCAGACCTGTAGCCCCTTCTCACAGTGGCTGTCTCTTGAGCCTCTCCTATTGGGACCCTCCTGACTGGGACTCTGCCTTCGCGGACAACCAGGAGCCTGGGGCCTGCAGCCTTCCCTTCAGCCTCAGTTGCTCACTGGCTCTGGAGGGAGGGGCTCCTACCATAGCAAGTAGTTTTGTCCTTGTGGAGCTTCATGAGGTGGGGGCAGGCGCAGGACACGGTCCGGTTGTAGTTGATGAGACACAGGTGGGAGCAGGGGCCCCGGCCCCCATTGGCCTCACAGGGATTGGGAGCTGGGGGCAGGGTGGGGAAGAGAAGAAGCCAGAGAATCCTGTGACTTGCTGCTCCCTACATGGACCACCCCTCCCTCACCCACTCTCCTCCCCCTGTTCCAGCAGCCACTACTGCTAGACCCTCCTCTGCTGCTAGACGGTGCCTCTGTCAACAACCGGCCCACCCCTGCCGTCCCAGTACACTTGCTCCTGTTCTCACTGCCCTCTCCTCTCCTAAGAGCTTCTAGAGCTTCTAAAGAGGCTGCTGGCTCCCTTCTGGCTTGAGGCCCTGAGCCGCTTACCCATGGGCTGGCGGGAAGGGTGGTACACCTGCAGGTCAAAGGGCTGGGTGTTGGTCCTCTGTACCACAGTGACATTGTGGCCGGTCCACTTGTTGGCCTTAGCCAGCGTGTTTGTTCGCCAGTCAGTCCAGTAGACCTCCCCCCCGTACAGCGTCACTGCAAATGGGTGCGACAGGAACTCGTGTCCCCGAAGCACCTCCATGTGGCCAGAGCCGTCGTAACGGGCTGAGTAAATGGCATCTGACCTGAGAGCATGATGGAGCAGAATGAGGATGCCAGCCGGGATCTCAGCCCTCAGAGCTCTGCCCAGGCGCCCATCCTCTGGGCCCTGGCCACAGCCCTCCCAGCGAAGAGCACAGGACCGTTCCCTCCCCTAAGCCCGGCTGGCCAGAGCAGATAGACAGAATGACCAAGGTGTGAGAACCCAACAGGTCCAGGTTTCAGCTCTCAGGCCCCAATTCCCAAGCCACAAGGGAATCTTTCAGTCACTTCTCCCCAGGGCTGCTGTCAGCACTCAGGGCTTTGATGAAAGTCAGAAAAATGCACCCTCCCAGGGCAGAACAATTAGAAAGAAGTTTCCCCTCCCTCTGGGCAGACACAGCCCCAGCAGAGGGAACACAGGGAGCGGACAGGTGAGTGGAGAGGATGGTACAGTGTGAATAACCACAGCTGACGGCCCTGCTTCCGCCTCCTCTACCCGCCCCTTCCCCTCAGCCCCAGTCTCCCCATGCCCCTCCGTCCTTCTCCTGTGCCCAATCCTTTGCCACCGTTCCTAGTTCTAGATCCCTTGGGCCTTCTCACCACTCTTGTCACCACAGTTCCCTCCCCACCCTGTCCTGGTGCCACAGACTTGGGCCTCCCCAGGGCATAGAGGGCACTGACCTGGCATCAATCCAAAGGATGCGCTTCTCCAGGTAGTCCACGGTGAGCCCGTTGGGCCAGCCCCCGGAGCCGGTCTCCCGGTGCACGGTGCGGCGCCCGGCCCCACTCATGGAGGCTGCCTCGATGCGGGGCAGGCTGGCATCCCAGTCTGTCCAAAACAGGATCCTGGGGAGTGGGGAGGGGTTAGGAGGGCTAAAGTTGGGGCCCTTGGGGAGGGACTGTGGTGGGATCCTAGGTAGAGGGTGGGAGGAGGCAAATGGCACTGAGAAGTAAGGTGTCCCTGGCCAGGCTGATGGGACTTCAGGGGGGCCATGGGGCCAGGAGAGGGCTGGGCAGGGTCCTCACCCATCCCGGGGATCCAGTGCGATTGCCCTTGGGTGCTCAATGTCACCGGCCAGCAGAGTGGTCCGGAGGGTCCCATCCAGCTTGGCCACCTCGATCTGGTCCAGGTTACTCTCCACCCAGTAGATGTTGCCTGCAATCCAGTCTACAGCCAGGCCCTCAGGTGTGGCCAGGCCGTACTGAATCACCACCTCAAAACTAGTCAGGGCTGGAGAAGAGAGGGCAGTGAAAGGTTAGCCTTTCCTGGGGAGCTGTGCATGAATGTGTGAAATCCTGGGAGCCCTCGATGACCCACCCTCATCCCTAGAACCTCTGCCAAAGTTTCTGATGTGCCCATATTCAAGAGTAGGACTCCTATTGTCTCCCCAACTTTTTTTTTTTTTTTTGAGACAGGGTCTTTTGTCACCAAGGCTGGATGCAGTGGCATGATCATGGCTCACGGCAGCTTCAACTGCCTGAGCTCAAGTGACTGCCATAAAGATTTTTCCACGCTAACACATTATGTGTGTGCCTCATTGTTTTAGAGACTGTTGCACAGTGTGACTATCATCACAGTTTACTTAGCCTCCCCTTGTTGATGGAAATTTGTAATGGTTTCAAGTTTTCCTTATTACAAACAATACAAACTTCTCTAGTAAAATGTGGCTCTTCCAAGTGTTTGCTCAGATGTCACCTTCTCAGGGGACCTTCCTTGACCACACAACTGAAAACAGCCTGTTTTGATCACTGCTTCATGCCCACTGCCCAGTGTGTACAGTGGGCACTCACTCACTATCGCGTGTGACTGAAGGAAGTCTGGGGTGTGCCATGCTGCCTGGGACAGAAGGCAGGGTTCAGGTACGCCTCTCCTAAGTGGCTTTTTTCTTTCAAGCCTGCAATTCTAGATCTGGGGAGCAGAGCTCCAGGCCATTCCAAGGTAAGGGTGATCATTTTGTTAATTATCAGGCTGGCAGTTCTGCTGACGATAATTACGGGGCGTCAGGCATGGAGACCCACAGCAAAATCTAACCCAATTAACAGAAGTGTGGGGGATGGGGGACCTAAGCCTCTGCTTTGGGGCCACTTGGATGGGACCTGTGCCCCTAGCGCCTAAGTGCTCCGCCTGTGTGCATCCCGCCTGGCAGCAATCGGTAGTCACCTCCGTTGTCCAGCAGCTTCCCGCGATAGATCTTGTCCTCCACCACGTCGGTCCAGTAGAGGGCGCTCTGGCTGAGGTGAAAGTCCAGGGCGATGGTGTTGCGCAGGCCGGGCACCAGGACGCTGTAGTCTCCTTTGTGAAGATCGATGCGCCGGATCTCATGCCGGTTGGAGAAGATGATGAACGGCTTGAAGGGGTCTGGGGTGGGAGGGATGTGACGGGGTCAGCAGGGGGCTAGCTGCCTGCGTGCCACCCGTTTGGGCGCAGGCAGGTCTCTGCTGGTCCCGGCACTGGGGGCTAGGGTGGAAAACTCAGCCTTTGGCACCTGGCCGCCAAGCCCAACCCACTGCAGCTCAGAGGCCTGCCTCGGCCTGCCCTGCCACACCTCACTGTTGTCTCACCCAGGCTGCGGCAGCTCTCCCCATCAGGCTCCAGGACCCAGCCCTCGTAGCAGGAGCACTTCACGCTGAACTTGTTCTGGTCGCACTTTTGGCTGCATTTGAGATGCTTGGCACAGTAGCTCTGGATCTGGCAGGTGTGGTTGTCGGGCCCCAGCTCCATGCCCAGAGGGCAGGAACACACAATGCCTTCGCCAGGTGCCACTGAGCAGTTGTGGCTGCAGCCACCGTTATTCAGAGAGCACTGGTCTGGGGGAGGGGCAGGCAGGGAACAGACCCAGGGTCAGAAGCTGAGAGGAGGCAAGACCACAGCCCTGCTGGGCCAAGTCTGGGGCAGCCTGGACCAAGTCCTCGTGCCCTGCCTACGGCCCTATTTGTCTCCATTCCTGCTGAGCTTCAGCCCAAGACTTCCTGGGCTCCCTCAGGACCAGAATTGGGACCCCTGCACCCACCAGCTGGCACCATACCTCCCCTTCCCACAGGGAGCACCCCTCAATAGCTCTGTCTGGTCTCAATATGTCCCTCCCTTCTTGGGCCCAGGGCGGGGGCCCCAGCTTTTTGCCTCCCTGGGAGGGACTCTGGGAGGTCCTTAGGTCCAGTCTCCTTGTGCTGATCTTTCCTGATCTGGAGGGGTTTGGGGAGGGGTGCGGTAGGACCTATCCTGCCCTGGGTCCTTTGGCACACCCTGGAACCTGCCAGCCTGACGGACGGCCTGTAGGCAGTTCTCCCAGCCAGTCCCTGTGGCCTTATCTTCCACTCCTCCCTTCCAAGGAACTGGGGGCTCTGCCTAGCTAACAGGACCAGATAAGGCTGCTCTGCTCCTTATCCCCAAGTCACACCACATGGTCCTCCCTGACTCCTGGACTCCCCCAACCTCATTTCTTTTGGTTTTGAATGGGCACCCTCCTCCCCTTGCCTTTGTTTGTTTGACACAGGGTCTCGCTCTGTCGCCCAGGCTGGAGCACAGTGGCAGGATGTTGGCTCACTGCAACCTCCGCCTCCCAGGTTCAAGCGATTCTCCTGCCTCTGCCTCCCAAGTAGCTGGGACTACAGACATGTCCGGTTAATTTTTGTATTTTTAGTAGAGACAGGGTTTCGCCATGTTGGCCAGGCTGGTCTCGAATTCCTGAGCTCAAGTGATCTGCCTGCCTCAGCCTCCCAAAGTGCTGGAATGCCAGGCATGAAGCCACCGCACCTGCCCCCATGCCTTCTCACTCACTCTGCAAGTTCTGCCTGTCCTTGGGAATCCCATGCAATCCCCACATCCTCCAGGAAGCCTGCCCTGACCATCAGCACTCAATCCTGGTGTCTTCGTCTCCAAAAGACCACTCCACACCTCTCTGTGGTATGTATGTGGGCGAGGGGTCCATGTCTCCACAGCAGTTTAGGAGCTGTGCGACCTTGGCCCAGATCTGGGGGACCACTATGGAACCCCTCTATGCCTCAGTCCTCCCATTTGTAAAATGGAGAGAACAGAGCTCCTGGCCCTCAGGGATGCCTCGTGGATAAACTGCTCTAATGGTGTGGCTCGCTCACCACAGCGCCATGGGGAGCGCCAGGTCCACACAGGCTGCTGGTGACCACTCTGGGTGCTGCTTGCCTGCCCGGCTGCCAGAGCTGCTCTCTCCTAGACTCAGGTCCCCCCCCAGACTGGCCTTAGCCCAGACTCCTACCCAGCCACCCTCCCCACCCTTCTCCTGGGACCAGGTCTCACCGCAGAGCTCGCCCTCATCTGAGCCGTCGCCACAGTCGTCGTTGCCATCACACAGCTTGTCAGGGGGCAGGCAGACTGAGGTGTTGTTGGCACAGGGGTGTGAGGGTGGCCTGCAGGCCAGGGACTCGCAGTTCTCCTCATCTGAGTTATCCTCACAGTCATTGTCGCCATCACACACCCACGCTTTGCTGATGCACCGAGCTGAGGGACAGGTGCATTATGAGGGCCCAGGCCTAGGGACTGGGGCTCCCCCTGCCCTTCCTTCCAGGCCCCATGGGCTTCTCTAATAGGGTCGGGATTGCAACGCTGTGGGGTCCACGAGGAACCTTGAGGCTTTTTGGGTCAGATTCACATAGGCAACAAAGAAGGCAGGAATCTGCAGCAGGAGGTGCTGAAGCTCAACTCTGGCAAGGGTTTTGGCTCCTGGGGTCCTCTGTGCCGGCTCTGGCCCTTCATGCCTTCCCCCACCCATGATACACAAGCTTCCTCTGGACTGCCTTTTGCCTTGCACTGTCCCCAGCCCCACGCCACACAGCACAGTGCCATCCCCCTTGCCGCTACTCTGCTCTCAACAGGGTCTCCTCCTGCCCACATTGTGCTGTTCCAGATGCCCTCCAACGCTCCTCTTCACCTGAGTCCTTGCAGCCAAACTTGACACTGGGGTCGCAGACGTGGGTCACTCCCTCACAGCTCTTCTCGTCGCTGGAGTCCATGCAGTCAGTGTCCCCATCACAGCGCCACCGCAGGGGGATGCACAGTCCATCCAGCCGGCACTGGAACTCATCAGTGTGGCAGCCACCAGGGGGCCTCGTGGCTGCAGAGGGACAGGAGAGGGCCTCAGGAGGGAGGGGTTGCCCAGGTCAGCCCTCCTCATCCCTGCGCCCTGCAACCCGCCCTGCAATCCCGGTATGCCCAGCCTGTGGCTATGAGCAGAGGCAGGCCTGGAGAGTCTGCTGAGTTTTGCTGACACTCCTTGGAAGCACCAACTCAGTAGTAGAGTCAGGAGGCATCACACCTCCAAGGGCCCACAATCATCTCATCTAATCCCCACATTGACACAGGAGATGTCGACTGGAGAAGCAATTTGCTAAGGCCTGAGCCCAAATGCCCACCACCTTAGCCTCTATTTCATTCATTCATGCCACAAATGTTTACTGAGTGCCTCCTGTGTGCCACGCACTGTCCTGGGGCCAGTACTGAACCAGACAAAGTCCTTACCCTCACGGAGCTTAGGTTCTAATGGGGAACACAGACAAGACATAACCTATAAATCTTGACTGTAATTTCAGGTATTGATAAAGCTATGGAGATAAAGCTGGGTAAAGGCTGAGAGCGATGGGGGTGATCTGTCAGGTAAGATGGTCAGGGAAGGCCTCTGGGCAGAAGGCATCTGAGCAGAGGCCTGCATGAAGAGCGAGTGAGCCCGGAGGATCCCTGGAGGCACACTCCAGGCAAAGGGAACAGCCGCTGCAAAGTCTCATCTCTGAGACAGGACTATGCTGGCACTTCAGAAAACGCCACACAGGCCGGGCGCAGTGGCTTACGCCTGTAATCCCAGCACTTTGGTAGGCCAAGGCAGGTGGATCACGAGGTCAGGAGATCGAGACCATCCTGGCTAACGCAGTGAAACTCCATCTCTACTAAAAATACAAAAAATTAGCCGGGCGTGGTGGCAGGCGCCTGTAGTCCCAGCTACTCCGGAGGCTGAGGCAGGAGAATGGCATGAACCTGGGAGGCGGAGCTTGCGGTGAGCTGAGATTGCACCACTGGACTCCAGCCTGGGCAACAGAGTGAGACTCCATCTCAAAAAAAAAAAAAAAAAAGGAAACACCACGGCTGGAGTAGAGTGCAGGGGGAGGGGAGGGCAGGAATGCAGGTCAGAGGGGTAAGGGAGGGGGCCCTGCAGGCCATACAGAGGGGCTTGGCATTCATTCCAAGGGTGCAGGGAACCAGTACAGGCTCGAGGGTAGGGCTGGGGCATGATCTGACTTATGTTGTCAGGATCACTCTGGCTGCTGTCCTGAGATCTGACTCAGGAGGCCTGGAGAGGAGCAGGAGCACTGCCTGGTGGAGTCTCACACTCATACACTCATGCTGCCACAGGCACCCTGCTCCTCCCCCTTCCCTACCCTGGACCTGGCTGATGCTCTCATCTCATGCCGGGACTTTCAGCAGCAGTCTCTGAACTGATTTTCCTTTCTTGGGGCCCCTGAACCTCTTTTCAATCTAATCTTCCTCCAGGGCTGTGTTCCGAAATCATCTCCTACACCTTCCAGCTTCGAAATCCTTCAAAGGTTCCCATGACTCCCAAATCAAGCCTCTTACTGATTTACACCTGCTGTCATCATCTGCCCCCTTTGAGGACAGCCTCATTCCCCACTGTCCCTGCATGAGCCTTTCCCTCGGTTTGAACGGCCCCACCTGGCACCACTGTCACCCTACAGAAGTGCTCAATTTCACCCTGTAAGTCTTGACGACAGCATTCTCCAGACCATGCCATCCCCACTGGAAGACCCTCCCTCCCGTCTATTTACCTGCAGTCTAAACACAACTCCTCCTGAATGGTCCCAGATCATCCAGCTCATACCATAGTTAACAACTGCTACCAGTAGTGACATCCTGCTCCCCCACGCCAGGCCTCACATACCTCAGCTCATTTCATACGGGAGGATGCCCAGGCTCAGGGGAAGCAACTTGTCCAAATTTGCCCAGCTTATCTGGGAGGGGCAGGGAGCTCTTCTCACCACACCACGCAGCCTCCAGAGGCCCCTTCTCAGAACCCCAAGGGATATCACCTGTGCCCCTTACCCTCCCCTTCACAGAGATGGCCCTGGAGACTATTTCCTGAGCTTCCTGTAGCCTTAGCTGTCCTCCCTCTCAGGGCGGGGCTCAAGGTGGGCACTCGACATGGACCATCAGATTATAGTCTTTTCCTACTAGGATGGGAATGTGCCCTAACTCTGTAAGGCAGAGGCTGTAATCTGATGGTCCATGGGTCAGATGAGGCCTGCAGGAAGAGTTTGGTCTGTAGTTTTTTTTTAAACTTTTTTTTTTCTTTTGAGACAAGGTCTGATTCTGTCACCCAGCTCACTGCAGCCTCAACCTCCTGGGCTCAAGTGATCCTCTCACCTCAGCCTTCTGAGTAGCTGGGACTACAGGCAAGTGCTAATTTTGTTTATTTTTTATAGAGAAAGGGGTCTCACTATGTTGCCCAGGCTGGTCTTAAACTCCTAGAAACAAGTGATCCTCCTGTCTTGCCTCCCAAAGTGCTGGGATTACAGGTGTGAGTCACCACACCCAACCTTTTTTTTTTTTTCCAAGATGGGGGTCTCGCTATGTTGACCAGGTTGGTCTTCAACCCGTGGCCTCAAGTGATCCTCCCACCTCACCCTCCCAAAGTGCTCGGATTATAGGCATGAGCCACCATACCTGGCCTGCACCCAGCCTTTTAAAACCTCTAAAATTAACTGCCAGTTGGTATGGCTTGAATTGTATTCCCTAAAAAGATATTAGTCCTACCCCATAATACCTGTGAATATGACTTTATTTGGAAATAGTGTCTTTGCAGACGCTCAACTTAAGATGAGGTCATAAGGGTGCATCCTAATCCAATATGACAGGTGTCCTCACAGAAAGGGGAAATGGGGATCTGGTGACAGACATGCCCACAGGGAGGACACCTTGTGAAGATGAAGGCAGAGATCGGGTCAAGTTTTGACAAGCCAAGGAGCTGCAAAGATTGCCAGCAAACCACAGAGGCTGGGGAGAGGCCTGGGACAGAATCTCCCACACGGCCTCAGAAGGAACCCACCCTGCCAACAGTTGGGTCTGGGACTTCAAGCCTCTAGAACTGTGAGATGAGAGAAACTAACACTGTAGTGTTAAAAGTTTGGTAGTTTCCACATAAAAATCTGCACATCTGATTTCTCCTGAAGTCAAGGCAACCCTGGGTTTACATTCCTCCATGGTAATAATAGGCCAGAGCTGGAAAGCCAGCATCCCTTGAGAGGAAAACATCCCATCCCTCTAGAAAACTAGGCCTCCACCGCCCCTGAGGCTGAGCTCCAGAGGCCAAGGCACTGGGAGCCTTGTGGAGCCAGCCCCTCTCTCCTCTGTCTCCTCATGCTCATTCATCCCTGCCTGCAGCATCCTTTTCTCAAGCTACTATTTACCAAACACAGGCTGTGTGCTGAGCGCTCTTCGTGCATGATCTCACTAAACCCCCACATCAACGCTGTGATGTTGGTGCTATTATTACCCCACTTTGCAGACAAAACTCACAGAGGCCCATGGAGATTAAGTAACTTGCTCAAGGCCACCCAGATAATGAGCTGCAGAGCTGGAGCTCAAACCCAAGGCCACCAACTGCAAAGCGCATGATATTAACAGTGTGTGGCAATTATTTTTTGGCAACCTCCCTCTCCCACAGGACCGGGAGCTCCTGAAGGGCAAGAGCCATGCCTAGGCTACCTCTGGCTCCCAAATGGTGGCCAACGCACCGTGGGTCTGAAAGACAGATGGGCTGGGTGTCTGATGCAGGGGGCTCAATCTCATCCCCGCCCCACGGGCCCCCGGTGCCCACCCTGGTTGGTGCAGTTGGCATGCGTCTCATCACTATAATCTCCGCAGTCATTGTCCCCATCGCAGGTCCAGTGCTCGGGGATGCAGCGCCCGCTGTTGCACTTGAACTGGGTGCTAGAGCAGGAGTGGCTGCAGCCGGCTTCGTCACTGTTGTCCCCACAGTCATTGTCTGGGGGGAAGGAAGAAGGGGACAGGCAAAGAGGGAGTTGGTGGAGCAGCCTTCTCTGTGATTCCAGCTTGGGCCCCCTGCCCAGAACCCACCCTCGGCCCACCCCAACCCACCCGCTGGGAAAATAACAAACAGAAAAGACACAGAAACTGCATAGACTGCAGCATGCACCATGGCCCACGTGGTCGGAATGGGGAGGAGGAGAAGGCTCCTGGAGGGCCCCTCACTGAAGCTCAGAAAGGCTGGGTGTAGGGAACATTAAACATTCCTTCCCCCTTTCTGGCAGGTGTGGGAACAGGGGTCTGCTTGTGTTTGGGGAAAAGGCAGGGGTTTCTCTAGTTTTGGAGGGAGAGAGGTAGGTGGGGTACAGGTAAGGCCTCTCTAATGGGGTGAGACAAGCTTTACAGGCCTGCCCTGAGCCTGGCACTGCTGAGTACCATGCTCTGGGTGCCTGGCTCACAGGGGCCCTGCCTGTGGTTGGCAAGGGTGGGGGCCACTTCTGGACCAAGCTCACTGAGGCTGACTGAAGGAAGCTCCTGCTTTCTCGGCCTTGGGTGGGGGCTACTCAACTTGACCCTCGACACTTATGGGACATGTGGTGGAGACTGCGGTTTGGATTATGTTCCTGCCTCTTTTCCAACTGGATTTGCTTCTCTAACTCTCTCCTCCCCCTACATCTTGGCCTTCTTGTCACCACCTCTCTGTCATCTCCTTTCCTGAGAGGCTACCTCTGCCCTCTCTGCTTCTTTCCTGTCCACTATTTGCTTTCTCCCTGTTTTCTGCTCTCCCTCCTCTCTGTTGCTTTTTCTTCATATCCTAGCAGCTCTGGAGTGGGGGCCTGGAGAACCTGCAGGGGGCTGGGGCCAGCTGGGCTTTGGGTGATGGTGCATGTGCTTCTATGCACTGACCGGCAGGCTCAGGACAGGTCTGTTCGTCAGAGCCGTCCCCACAATCCTTCTCTGAAACACAGAAACCGCCGGGGCAACCATTGGCACGCGAGACACAGCAAAGGTGAGGGGCAACGTGGCACTGACCCAACACATCTGCTCACACATCAGCTGGGACAGGAACCACTGGGGCAGCACGTCACAACACAACGCAGACCCAATAGAGCCCTGAGACACCACACACGGCGGTCACCTGCCCACACATTTACACACACAATAGCCCCGGTGGCTCGAGGTTGACATCACCTGGTCCATGGCTAACCGCTAGGTGGGCTTCCGAGCCTCAAGCCCAGAGCCTGAGGGGTGCACCAAGGACTCCAGGAGATGGGGGTTTGCAGGGAGAAAGGAATCAGGCACCGGTTTCTCCTCACTCTGCCTCTCTGGTCCATCTCATTCGTCTTTCCCTGCCCCCCGAGCCCTACTAGAGGGTGGGCAGCTCAGGCCCTGCCTGGGGTAGGAACACCACTAAAAGGTGATGGCTAGGGTCTCCCCTTGGTCCATCGTGACTCCCTCCTGGCATTTCTGACTTCTATTTTCTCCCAGGCAACCCAGCAGGGATTCAGTGTCCTGGAGGGAGGCCCCGCTGGATTCTAAAGCCCTTTGCCTTCCCTGAAGGGCCTGGCTGTAGCCTCTAGCTGTCTTAGGAATTGGCAGGTGAAGAGAGCAAGCTCTTACCATTGTCGCATCGCCAGTTGATGTTGATACATCTGCCATTGTTGCAGGTAAACTGAGTCAGGGGGAAGCAGGTGGGATAGGCTGTGAGGAAGAAAGTAGCTGAGTAGGGCCTTCAAGATTACACAGCACCACGGTACTGGGCAGGTGAGTGCAGGGGCCCTCCCATAACCGGCAGCCCTTAGCTCAGTCAGGAAGGGTGGGGAAGGCCCCACAGCAGTGCCTCTGCTGGAAACTCCGCTCACTCACTCATCCCCATGAGTCAGCAGACACAGGACCTGTGCTGAGTGCTTTTCCTGCATGAGTTTGCTGAGACACAATGCTGTGATGATGGGGCTCTCCTCTCACAGAGGCCACCGAGATTAACTTGCTCAAGGCCACCCAAGTACTGAGTCGCAGGTGTCTCGGGCACCCCCAAGTGGCATGCTCTCAGGATGCCCCTTCCCCAGGCCCAGCCTGACTCCCTCTGCCCATCCCTCTTACCACACGAGGCGGACTCGTCAGAGCGGTCCCCACAGTCGTCATCCAGATCACACGTCCAGGAGATGGGGATGCAGCGGCCACTGGCACAGGAGAACTGGTTGGGGGGGCAGGTGCGGGCTGGGGGGCAGGGATGGGCGTGAGTACTCGTTGTCCCGACCCTCTCTTCACTGCCTCTTCTTCCCTGTTATTCTCTGCCTTTGGTGTCCCTTATTTCCAAGGATCCAAAACCATTTCTCTTAGAGAATTCAACACCGTCTCTCTGGTCTTACTGGATGCTTTACTCTTCCTCTCAAGGGGTCTCTGGTATCCTCCCAGGAGGAGATCTACCCTGCCTTGTTACTGCTCTGCAGTCTAGAGCTGTGCTCCATGCCCTGCAAGCTCAGCCCTCTCAGTGTCCCAGGCTGGGAAGGGGATAGCAGACCCCTCTCCTGCTCAGGGCTCCATCCCCTCTGTCCTAAATTCCTTTCCTCCTTTATTTTATTTTACTTTTAGAGACAGGTCTCGCTCTTGTCTAGGCTGGAATGCAGTGACATGACCATGGCTCACTGCAGCCTCAACCTCCCAGGCTTAAGTGATCCTCCCACCTCAGCCTCTCAAGTAGCTGGGACTAGAGGTACACGCCACCACGCCTGGCAAATTTTTAAAAATTTTTGTAGAGAGTGGGAGGTCTCACTATGTTGGCCAGGCTGGTCTTGAGCTCCTGGGCTCAAGTGATCCTCTCACCTCAGCCTCCTAAAGTGCTGAAATTATAGGCATGAGCCACCGAACCTGGCCCCTGGGTTCTTTTCTCTCTTTCCCAGGCCTGACCCCTCGTCTCCCCTGCCTCCTTGACTGAGGGGTGCCTAGTGTGGTCTGAGCCCCATTCCACACCTGAACAAGTGGCATTGGACTCATCTTCACTGTTCCCACAGTCATTGTCCCCGTCGCAGAGCCAGCGGTTGGGGATGCACCGGTTGTTCTCACACTTGAATCGGTCTGAGGGGCAGGTGTGCTGATCTGGGGAGGGAATGAGTCAGGGGTCAGCGAGAGGTTGGGTGCCCCCAGCTTCCTGCTCACTCTGGGATAGGCACTGCCAGAGCTGAGCTGCCCTGCAGGTCTGCCATCCAACAGGGTGGGGCAGGGCGGGTGACTCACGGCAGAGGGCTGGGGCCTCATCACTGTTGTCCAGGCAGTCGTTGTCTCCATCACACTTCCAGCGCTCCTGGATGCAGCGGCTGTTGGCACAGGCAAACTCGCCCGGCTGGCACTGGGGTGGAGGCACGTAGGATGGGTTCGCTGTGGGCACCACAGGATCGTGAGGGGGAAAGTCAGACCCCGGTCGTGGGACAAGTGCTAAGCCCTTTGCACCATTTTTGTTTGTTTTACTATTTTTTAATAATACAAAGTAATTTTTTCTAGTACAAAATTCTTCATGAACAAATTATCTGGATGGAAACTGCAATTCTTTCCCAAGCAATAATAGTGATGTTTACTCTACTTAATACTTGCTGTACTTCAGTGTGATCTGAGAATCAAATGGTGTCCAAGAGAGCCCATCACCTCTATACCTCTGTCACCACCAAACAGGCTCTCCCCACTCCTTCTCTGCCTTCTCCATGAACTGCCCCTTGAAAGTCATCTCCGGGAACCCCAGGGCCCTGCCCCGGTCCCTGGACTTTTTCTTTCACAGTTTCATCGACCCCACCAGCAGGAGTGAAGACAGGCACCAGAACCGCACAGGCTCCACCCCTCCTGTCCCCAGCATGTACACCTCACCATCACTATCTGTCTTGGCCCATTAGCAGCTAAATCACGACATCCTTTGTCTGTGCCTTGGTAACCTCCACAAGTGCAGGCTCCTGTGTGAGTCCGGTCTCCAGACCTCATAGCTGTGCGCTTGCCTGGTCTGACTCATCTCTCACTCCTCTCTAATCTCTTAAAATTCTCATGGCCCCATGGGTGGCGATTTCCCCTCCCGTATCCCGTGGACCATGGGTCTGGAGGCTGGTATGTGTCCTCCTTGCTCCTCACTGCTGTTCCCTGGACTGTTCTTCCCCTTACATCATGCTTCTATACAAACATCTACTTCTGGAAGGCTCCCAAGCCGCACCCTGTCATCTGTAAGGGTTTTTAGCTCCTGGCTCACCAGCACTTTCTCCAAAATCACTCCTGGTTCAATTCTTGGTGATTTCAACTTCCATGTGGATGATCCTCCCATTACCTTGGCCCCTCCATTCCTTAACCCCCTCAGTCAATGCCCTCTCCTGACGCCAGCCACTCCCTCTTAGCTGTACACTATGGCTGCACTGACCCATTTTCACTTCCAGGATTCTATCCTAAGGAAACCATCCAGAATATGGGCAGGCATGATGATGTGAGAAATAGCAGAGGTATGATTACAAAACAGGCTCTGGGTCAAACTTCCTGGGTTTAAATCCTGCTTCTAACTTTGGGCCTCAGTTCTTTCGTCTGTAAAATGGGGATAATAAAACCACCTTTCCCACCAGGGTGTTTTTAGGGGTAAACAAATTACTGCAAGGGAAATGTCTATGACAGTGCTGAGCACATAGTCCATGCTCAACAAATGTGGGTTGGGATTATATCAAAAAACTGGAAACAACCTAAACATCCAACTGTAGAGAAACAGTTGAGTAAATTACATTATATTTACCAAATGAAAGATATTTTAGCCATTAAAAATGCTGCTTACATACTCATTACATGCTGTCAAGTGACAAAAGCAGGAAACAGAACAGTATGTGCAGCAGCTGCCTCGGCCTCCCAAAGTGCTGGGATTACATACAGGTGTGAGCCACTGTGCCCGGCCTTACTTATTTAGTTTTACAATGAATACAACCCACTTTTAGAAAAAACAAGGCTTATTAAAATCATGCAATAATAACACAGAAAATGCTGTGACACTTGAACCAAAAAAGGCAGAAGACATTTTATAAAGAGATGATTATAGTTATGTAAAAAATAACATAATCCCCTTGAGGAAAAAAGAATGGTGTTCACTTTACCACAATGCTAACAATGTAGTGCTGCTCACTGGTGGGATTTAGGCTTTTTTCTCCTCTCTAATTTCCAACATATATATTATATATATTTTTAATTTTAATTTATTTTTTTTTTTTTTGAGAGAGAGTCTCCCTCTGTTGCATAGGCTGGAGTGCAGTGGCATGATCTCGGCCCACTGCAACTTTCGCCTCCTGGCTTCAAGTGATTCTCCTGCCTCGGCCTCCCGAGTAGCTAGGATCACAGGTGCCTGCCACCACGCTTGGCTAATGTTTGTATTTTTAGTAGAGATGGGGTTTTGCCTTGTTGACCAGGCTGGTCTTAAACTCCTGACCTCAAGTGATCCACCTGCCTTGGCCTCCCAAAGTAATTTCCAATATTTGGAACTATTATTATTTTACTTGAGTAACGGAGAGTAAAGGATAATTTTCTCCTTCCATCCATAGCTGTCCATTCTTCACTCAGTTTCCCCTAATCTCCATCCCCTCGCAAGTCCCTCCCAGCCTCCCATCTTCCCTATACTCCCTCCTAGCCCCCAGAGCCTTTGCTCACCCCCTCCCTTGATTCCTGTTGGCCCCCTCAGGCCCCCTCATTGCCTCCTTAATCTCTGACTGGGACCCTGGAGCCTCCCCAACCCTCTCTGAGGCGTCCTCCTGCTGGGATCTGCTTCCCACTCCCACCTAGCCAGGCCCCTCATACCCAAACAAGTGACGCCATCTGCGTCCAACACCTGGTCCTCAGCACAGGCGCACTGGCGGCTCCCAGGGGTGGCCAAGCACAGGCTGCTGCAGCCGCCATTGTTCACCCGGCATTTGTTGGTGCCAACTGTGGGGAGGGGCCATGGAGAAGGGCAAGGGGAGGAGGAGGTCAAGAGAGGCCAGAGAAGGGATAGGGGAGGAGACACATGAAGATACGGGGACAGAAAGAGGAAATATGGAGAGGAAGAAGATCATGTTGAAGAACAGGAGACACAGACATGGGGCAGGAAGGGAAATGGGGAACAGAGAATCAGATTGTGTTGGGGGGAGTTCTCTTCTCAGGATCCTCAAAAGTCAGAGCCTAGGATCCCTGGGAAGTGCCTTCACCCCCAGGGAAGTCTCAAATCCCTGCCTAGGTCCCACCACCCCTTCCAGGTCCCACGCTGCCCCCGGCCCCAAGGGGGTACCTTGCTGCTGCTGGGCATCATACATTCGGATCTCAAAGATGGGGGGCCGCTCACTGCGCAGAAGGGTCACAGTGGGGGGTGCACCTCCTACACCCCGTTCCAAGCGGTAGACACTGCCACTCCGATACTCAGTCCAGAAGAGGTAGTTGCCATGGTGACACAGGCCAAAGGCGTGGTTCAGCTCAGGACCTTCATACACAATCTAGGGATGGAGAGGATGTTACTCAGGGCTTGGAAGAAAATTGAGGGAGGCCTGTGAGATCACTTTTTGTACATTCATTTGTCTATGTCCTGAGCATGGTGTTTGCTTTGTTTCCCCCATTAGCCTGGGAGCCCCTGGGGGTGACAGCTTTGCACACAGTAGGATGGTAGATCCTGAAGCCAGCAGGTGATCGAGTGATCCAGCAAGGATGCTGATGGTGAGGTTGGTCACCATCCTCACCATCCTCTCCTGGGCTCATTCACATTCATTCATAGTCCCCAAACATACACACACGCACACACACGTGCACACACACACACACACACAAATGAGTAGACAGTCAGTATTCATCTATTCATTTCTTCAACATTTACCAGGATCTATTACGGGCTGAGCTGTAGTAGGTATTAAGAGGTGAAAACGACATGGTCTCTGCCCATGAGCTGCCCACTGTCTCATGCAGGGCACATACGGGTGATTCAGTGTGAAGAGGGGTCTGGAGATGACATCCTAGAGGAGGTGGCCCCTGAGCACTCTGCCAGGGGAAGAGGAGCTGGGATGAACATTCCATGTGGAATGAACTGCATGAGTAATGGCACAGAGGGCAGATGCTCTGTGACGTGTGCTAGGAGGAACAATCTGCCTAGTGCTGCTTGTTCAAAGAGTGTTGGGATGCAGGAAGTGGGGGGAAAAGAGACCAGAGAGGGGGTCAGGGGCCATATCATGAAGGGCCTTATATACTAGAACACGTACATGACTCATGAAGCACGTGACAACCCAAATGACCAAGTGTAGAGATATGCCGCCCCTAGGCATTCACACTTGCAGAGAGTGCAGACACACATCAAGGCATGCCGTGTATCTATGCACGTATGAGGAGGCGCACATGATGTGTATGCAGAGACTGGCACGTGGACAGTCAACTTCACAGACAACACAAATAGACACAAAGAGACACAAATGGAGGCAATCCTCAAACAAATAACACAATATATAAGATATGCAAGCACACAGATGTACACATCTATAGACGCACAGATAAACATACACAAGGCACACAGGCCTGGACACACACAGATACCCACATCCTCACACAGAACCTCAACCATGCACAAGCATAGTCTAGCAACGCACACAGACTCCCGCACACAGGCACATGCCTGCCCACCTTCCGGTCTGTGCCATTGAGCAGTATCGTCTCAATGCGGTCGTAGAAGGCATCCACCCAGTAGAGGCGCCCAGCTGGGATGTCCAGGCTTAGCCCATTGGGCCAAAGCACTGTCTTGGAGGTGACAAAGATGTCTCGGTGTGAGCCGTCCATCCAGGCCCTCTCCAGCCGCCCACGCCGACTGTCCTTGGGGTCCTCCTCCCAGTCTGTCCAGTACATCCACCTGTGGGCAGTGACTGGTCAGCACCACGTGGGCCCACTGTCCCATCAACAGCCTCCCCTGTGATCCCAATCCATGAGTGCTGTCCCAGAGCTCCTCAAAGGGGTCTCCTGTCCTGCTCATCCCTGGACCACACATTTCATTCATTCACTCCATTCAACAAATATTCACTGAGTGTCTGTAAGTTGGGCACAGTTTTGGCATTCAGGGATGCAGTGGAGACCAAGGCAGCCAAGGCCCCTGCTCCCATGGAGCTCCTATCCCACAAGAAACAGGTCAATCAAGGTTACATGGAGAGCAATAGAGGCCAGGAGGGAAATAAAGCAGGGTGATGGGGTGGAGAGTAACCGGGGTGCAGGTGGGGGTGAGTGTGAGGAGAGTGATGGAGAAGGCTGCCATGAGGAGGTGGCATGAGTGAGACTTGATGTAGAGAAGGAGCCAGTCCTGCAAATATCTGGGAGTTCCAGGCCGAGGAACTCCAAGAGCAAAAGCCCTGAGGCAGGAGGAGCTGGGGTGCTTGTTTGAGAAAGAGACAGCAGGCAGTGGGGACAGAACTTAAAGTGTGGGAAGTGAGATGCAGATGAGGTCAGACAAGGGCCAGGCAGACGCTGTGGGGCTGTGCAAGCCTGATGAGAACGTGGGCCTCATTCTCAGGGTAAGGGGAGCTGGTGGAAGGCTCTGAGCTAGGAGTGACAGGATCAGATTTCTTCTATGTTTAAGGAATCACTCCTATTTCCCTGAAGACAGGGACTCCTTCTCCTCTTGCAGCCTCCCATTCCTGCTAAAGTATCCTGCCTCAGTTGCCTTCTCCTGCTTCCCTGTCCATTTCATCTTCTAGTTCTCTGAGGCCCACACACTCCCAGCTCCTCCCACCCCCAAGGCCTGGGAGGACTCACCCATTGAGCGGATCCACCACAATAGCCCTGGGGTGTGTCATTTTGCCCTCGATTAAAGTCTTGCGGGTCTGAGCAGCTTTCTCCAGCCTGGCCACGCTGATTGTCTTTTTGGGCCCATCGTCCGTCCAGTACAGATTGTCCCCCATCCAGTCCACAGCCACACCCTCCACATTGTGGATGCCTGTTGGGGGAAGAGGGATCAGTGATGAACAGCTTCAAAGGAAGTTCAAAGCTGCCTGCCTCTGGCCCTCCCGAACTCAGGTACCTTTGAGCAGCCTGGGCTACAGAGGGGTGCAGAGACCCTCTGGGGCCCTAGACAGGTGGGTGGGGGCAGGAATAGGAGGCTGGAAGAGGAATAGGGGAAGGCCCTGTGTGCTGCCATTTGTACTGGGGCCAGCCTCTCAAAACCACACGTGGCAGACAGTAAACTACATGGCTGATGTGGGCTCTTGCATGAGGGCATCTGGCCTGTGCCTGAGTGGAGAGCTGAAACAACGGGTATGTGGCTCTGGGCACAAGTGTGACATCATATCCTAGGCCTAAAAATCCTGAACTAACAAAATGAATAAATTAGGAAGTGATTTTTCACTTAGCCAAAGGCTTCACTCCAAGTGCCCTTTAAATAGCAGTTCCCTTGGTATAGGGATCCCCAATCTTTTCCTGATGAGTTACTTTTGATTTCCCCAAAGTCTTATGATATGATTGCTGACTGTTGGTTTTCTCTGAACTGCAGTGTGGATGGGGTGCAGGGCAAAGGTTATAACTGGCATCCGCCAGATTGATGAGGAGGTGGCCTGATCCTGGGGCCCAAGTGCAGATTTGGGGCAGAACTCGTACAGCTCAGAATCCTTCACATAGACATTAAAAAGACGATGCACTGTGAACCTGCCCAAGCAGCTAAGAGGGAAGACCTGGATGCAATTCACAAAACACGATTTTCTCAGGACACAATAGCATGCAGTTTTTGGCGGCTGTAAGGTCAGCTGCACAGACCCTGTGTGCGCACATACATGTGGGTGTGCCCTGTTTTGATCTGGCAGGCCTGTCTCCAATTCAAGACCTCAGTTGTCTCCTGGCTGTCTGCTGTGTGCAGCTCCAGGGCTCTGAGCCAATGCAGAGAGACCCTGAGTTTTCCCAAGGGCTGGCAAGGACAGCCCATGCTGCCTAACCCATCCATCCTCCTGCCTCTTCAGCTCAGCCAAGAAGGGGGTCACACAGGGGTCAATCTGTCTATCCCCTCATCTCCATGCCAACCAGTGCAGCCAGCCGGTCATCAGGGGACCATCCTGCTGAGAGGGCACCGAGAAACAGATGTCTGGGCCCCAGCCCCCTTCCATCCCCATGGGCCACATCCCTAGGAGCCTGTACCGTCCTTCAGGATGGTCTCCCGCTCAGTGCCATCGATCTTCTGGCGGCCAATGAGGTAGCTGGTGGTGTCAGCAAAGTAGATGAAGCCGGTCTCAGCGTGGAAGTCCAGGGCTCGGGGGTTCATGAGGTTTTCAATGGGGATCATGTGCTCGTCCGGGACCTTGGCCCCCATATCCATGCCCCGGATGATGCCTGGCCGGCCCTTGCCATACACGAGGAACAGCTCGTGCTCCGGCTCTAGAGCAGGCACAAGCCAGGGTACAGTCAGCCACACACACGACCATCATCCCCACCCAGGGGCTGCGGCCAAGGGGCTGCAATGCCCTAGCTGTGATGGGTCAGGAGACGTTGGGGAGGTGAGACTCTGGGTCAGATGGACTGACCACACACACGCTAACATGCAGGACGCTGGGTCTTGGCCACAACACACCGGGGTCTGACCTCTGCACTCCAAGGGTAGGAAATGAGGGAAGAATAGCAGGTTTTCAGCTAAGTGCCCACTGATCAGTCATGAAATCAGTGGTATAAAAGGAATACCTTCAAAATATGTTGGAGTTACATCATTGTTTACCACTTCCTCTGCTGCCATCCTAGTGCAAACCACATCACTTCTTGCCCACTACACTGAAACAGTCTCCTGGCTACTTCCCTACTGCCCATCCCCCACCCAGCAGCTACGTGACTTTTATACAAATGTGAATCCAATCATGTCACTTCCATTCTCAAAAGTCACCATGAGCTTCCCATCCCAGTTATAATAAAATCCAACCCCTCCCTCCTTCTCTGCCCTCACACTACTCAGCCCTGCTGGCCGTCATGCTGTCCCTCTGGCTTGCCACGCTCACGCTGGCCTCGGGGCCTTTGCACTGTTGATTCCCTCTGCCAGACGTGCTCCTCCCTCAGGGAGTTACATGGTTGCCCTCTTCATTTCACAGAGAGCTCGGCTCAAATGCCACATCCTCAGAGAGGCCCTCGCTGTCCTCATTAACTTTATTGTCTGCTTTATTTATTCATTTATTTTTTAATTTTTGAGATGGAGTCTCGCTCTGTCACCCAGGCTGGAGTGCGGTAGTGCCATTTCAGCTCACTGCAACCTCCACCTCCCAGGTTCAAGCGATTCTCCTGCCTCAGCCTCCCGAGTAGCTGGGATTATAGGCATGCACCACCACACCCAGCTAATTTTTGTATTTTCAGTAGAGACGGGGTTTCACCATGTTGGCCAGGCTGGTCTGGAACGCCTCACCTCAAGTGATCTGCCTGCCTCGGCCTCCCAAAGTGCTGGAATTATAGGCATTAGCCACCACGCCTGACTATTCTCTGTTTTATTTTCTTCATAACCACTTATTACCCCTAAAGTTACACATTCATTTGTTTCCCCAACTAGACTGTAAGCTCCATGAGGCCATGGACAACATCTGTCTCGTTCACTGCTTAAACCTGATGACCAGAACAGTGCCAAACATGTAGTGAGTGCTCACTGCTCACTAGACACTTGCTGAATGAATCAGTTTAGTTTTCTGCAGAGTCCAGTGGGCGAGTGAGAAAAGCACATTTTTCAAATGTGGATTCGAGTCCCATCTCTGCCCTCACTAGCAGGTACACTCTGGGACACTTCCTTCATCTCCCTGCCAGACAGAGGTAGCCAGGCTGTGGGGGACACCTGAGGATACCCTCCTGCCGCCTCCCAACGGGCACGAACCCCCTTCCCTGTCACTCACTCTTGCATGACTTCCCATCACTGCCCAGGCTGAAGCCGGAGCGGCAGCGGCAGGTCCTCGCCTTGTGGCTATTGGCCAGCAGGCAGATGTCAGAGCAGCCACCCGGCTTCCCGTACTGGTCGTTTTCACAGGCATGGCTCCTCACTGGGGACAGGGTGAAGAGCTGTCAGGACCCCTCAGAGCCCCTGTGCCAGGCCTTGAGAAGGCTTCCTGAATCTGACCACACCCCCTGCTGCTGTGGTCTTTGTGCTTGCTATCCCATTTTAGAATTTGGAAGCCACAGGGGTGGAAATCCTCTGACCCCCCCTCAACAATCCAGGCTTCAGATTCTTGGGTGGGGGCTTCAGTAGTCAGGGGAGAGAGTTCCAGGGTTGTCCATGGCCAGGTTCTCCTGCTCCAGACTGGCAAGGGGAATGGGAGGGACAGAGTGGGATCTAGAGGCTGAGTGGGTAGACGGGGGCTGGCAGGGGAAGCTGGGGAGGCCAGGGCAGGTAGCCTGAGTGGATGGCTAGGAGAATCAGCCATGACATGAAGGGAGCCAGGGTCCCCACAGGAGGGCCCATAGAGGGGCTGTGATCCCAAGGGCCCAGAGCCGTCGTGGGGTAAAGCCAGCTTTGGAGAGGCCATGGAGCCCTGCTCACCTCGGGGCTGACGCCGCTGGTGGTAGATGTGGAGGGCACCACCCTTGTCCACCCGGGTGACAACCTGGTACTCGGTGCTATTAAAGCGGTTCACACGGATCACACTCGTCTTCTGCTGGGCATTGGCATTGTCCGAGTTGGTGGCATAGAGGTAATTCTCAAACACGGTCAGGCCATACAGGTGCTCGATCTGAGATGGGCAGGCAAGAATGGACAGCATGAGATGACAGGGGTTCCTCCCTCTGCCCTGGAGATCCCCTCAGCTTCCTCCAGAGTTCATGACCTATATTCCCCAATTCATCCTGTAGTTTTTTATTTCTATTTATTTATTTATTTTGAGGCAGGACCTCACTCTGTCACCCAGGCTGAAGTACAGTGGCACGATCATGGCTCACTGCAGTCTCCACCTTGTGGGTTTAAGCCATCCTTCTGCTTCAGCATCTTTAGTAGTTGGGACTACAGGCACATACCACCAACACCTGGCTAATTAAAAAAATTTTTTGTGTAGAGATGGGGTTTCCCTATGTTGCTCAGGCTGGTCTCGACTTCCGAGGCTCAAGCAATTCTCCTGCCTCAGCCTCCCAAAGTGCTGGGATTACAGGTGCAGGCTACCGTGCCTGGCCCCATTATTTTTTAACTCCATGCTTTACTCCTGTCTCCTCTGGCTGGACTAACCTATTCTGAAGATTTTTGCTTGCCAAGATTCCACTCATCCTCTACAGAGCATGTCTTTGAAGAGTTTCTGGGATCTTCTAACCAGAGATGTTTTCTCCTTCTATACGTCCTCCGTGACACTGCTATCTATCCATGTCTGGCATGGTGATTTGTGGACTTACCTCACCCACTCTACTGTGACCCCTTGAGGGCAGAAACCCTGTCCTTCACAGAATTAGGCACTCGGTAGACCCTTTAGTGATTTTAGACTGAATTAGAGTTGGGCTGTAAACTCTGTCCACAGAGGACATTCTTAGCCTGTTATGAGGGCTAAGAGGACACGCTTGCCCCAAGCAAGCCCTGTAACACCCTGACTACCCATATAGCTTATCTGTGGTGGCCAACTGTCCTAGTTTGCCTAAGACAAAGGTAAGGGTTTGCTGGCTTACCAGACTTTCAGGGCTAAAACTGGGATAGTCCTAGGCAAACTGGGCTGGTTGCTCACCCTAATTATCCCAGAATGGAGATGCTACCTCCAAGCCAGCAAGGCTTCTAGACCAGGTTCCAGTGCTATCACCTGGCTTTGCAAACACAGGCAGATCACCTAACCTCTTTGATCCTGCTCTCTCATCTGCTGAAAGGGAACTGAACCACCTCCCTGTTCATCAACTAGGGGTTATTATAAGGGTCAAATGAGAAAAAGGAAGTAAACAGAAGTGGTGTCTCTAAAATGACTATTCCCATCACAGTGGAAGACATATCTTGTCCTTTCTCTGCAGTATTCACGCCTACCCTACTCCCACTAGAGGCCTGGGGCATCCACACTCTTTACCAGGAGACTCAGAGAACGGTTCCCGTACAGAGGCTTCCCCCTCACCAGAAGGCCCTGGATCACAGTTCCCCCACAAAAGCCTCAGACAGCAGCTCCCTCACCAGGATGCCCTGGATGATGGTCTGGCGGCCCTTGCCCTCATAGTCCACCACTTCAATATAGTCCAGGTAGGCATCTGCCCAGTAGACAAGGCGGCTGACCAGGTCCAGCGTGATGCCGTGAGGAAACACAATCTTGCTGTCGACAAGCTTGGTGCGGTTCTGCCCATCCATGTCACAACGTTCCACCTTTGGGATCTGCCCATAGTCAGTGAAAAACACCTTCCTGTGGGAAGATGCGTGTTAAATGGGGTCTGGACATTGGGCACCCTCCTTACCACTGTAGCCTCAGCCTCCCACCTTCCAGGGCCAGAACCCCGCCTGCCACTCTCACCCCATGGCAGGATCCAGGGCAATGCCCTTGGGGTTGTAGAGTTCCAGGTCTAGCAATGTGACACATGTGTCCCCATTTCTGTTGCAGACAAAGATCCTATCATCGATGTCATCCACAAAGTAGAAGTTGCCTGTCAGCCAGTCGATGGCCATCTGTTCCACGTCTGGAGAGTATGAATGAAAGAGCCATGGGGTGGGGTAGGCCCTCTTGCAGAGATGCCCACCCTTTGCTGGTGAGAACCCACACCTGGAAGCCCACCTTCTCTGGATGACCTCCCGCCCAACACCCCCATGCTGAGCTCAGGGTGGATATACAGGAGGCCTCGCATAAATGCTGGCTGGCCGGTTGACTGACAGGCTTCCCAATTCTAGCCCATCTTTGAAAAGGGACCATCTTCTCGGGGCACCAAAAGGTAGACAGCACAAGTCCACTAGCTCAGTCCAGTATTTTTTTTTAACTTTGCTTTTACTTGGGATAAGAGCACTCAGGCTACCAAAACATTACACATCTTTGCTTTTCACTGGACTTTTATCTACTTTCTTTCTTTCTTTTTATTTTTTTAGAGACAGAGTCTCGCTCTGTCGCCCAGGCTGGAGTGCAGTGGCAGGATCTCGGCTCACTGCAAGGTCCGCCTCCTGGGTTCATGCCATTCTCCTGCCTCAGCCTCAAGGGTAGCTGGGACTACAGGCGCCCGCCACCACGCCCAGCTAATTTTTTTGTGTTTTTAGTGGAGACAGGGTTTCACCGTGTTAGCCAGGATGGTCTCAATCTCCTGACCTTGCGATCTGCCCGCCTCAGCCTCCCAAAGCGCTGGGATTACAGGGGTAAGCCACTGAGCCCAGCCCTTTTATCTACTTTTTATGATAAATCTAGTTATCTCATGCTAACCAGAAGCACTGACTGGAAGCTGGACATATGGCATAAATTTTTGAAGTGGAAAAGCAGGGTACACGCTAATAAACCCAGTTTGAGAGAAAAGTATTTTAAAATATGAGCTCTACAGAGATGCAAAAGGGAAGATTCATGGGGGCAAAAGGTTGGGCACCAGTGACATGGGCCAAACTTCCTCTACTCAGTCCCAGTCCCCTGTTCCTGCAATGTCCTTATTGCTCAATGTCCTCATGTCCTAGGGAGGGTCAGAAGAGGTGGGGAGTAAGTCACAGCGCAGGAGGAGAGAGAGTCTAGGAAAAGGGCCATGAAAGAACCCTCAGGGTAAACTGAGGTATGGCTCAGAAAAAGGTGGGGCTTAAGGAGGATGGGAGTTGGGGAAGAAGATGGAGCCCTGCTGCCTAGACTCAGTTTCAGGCATGGTTCTGGAGGAGATGGAAGAGGCCAAGAAGGGCCAAAGGAAAGAGAGGCAGGGCAAGGGTGGCTGGAATTCAAGGAGGCAGGAAGTCTGGGGACAGGGACACCTGCTGGCCTCCTCTGGGCTCCTCCTCTCCAGGACCACTGGCTTCCTTCCATCTACTCACTGCCCACTTCAACTACCACCATCAGAGATGATGCCTCTTACAAACTGGGAAACTCCTAAGGCAGTGACTTTCTGGGACCCCTGCCTGGAACTCCACTTCCACTAGTTTCCCCAACAGCTAAAGAAATCATTGGGCTACCTGCTTTGGGCTGAAACTCATCCTCCATTACCCATACTCAACCCAACAGGGATTCTTCTGCCCCCACACAGCTACAGGTATAATGACTTGCTGTTCTGCTTAACTGCTCCCTAATTTCCCCCTCCTCCCCACAGGAATTCAGGGGCTGCTCCCTAACAGTGGGTGGGGGTGGGTGGGGGCAACAAGAACAGGAACACAGCTCTCAAGGAACTTGGCAGGGCCTTGAAACTGACTCAGAGTCACAGGACAGGAAGGGAAGGAGCCAACTGAGGGCTTCACCAAACTAGTTTCTTCTTCAGGTCCTCTCTTCTAAATCCCACCCCAATGCCTGGAGAACAAGGCCACAGAGTCAATATATTACCCCTGTAAGCATTCATGCAACCCCAAGCCCAGCCACTCTTTCCTCTGGGCCCCCAATACTGTCCCATCCTCACAAGATTAGAGAGAGGGGGAAGAGTAGCTTGAGGAGGCCAAGGCCCTGTAGGAAGAGGGCCTAGTGCAGGGGTAAGGCAACCAAATTCTTTGCCCCACACGCTGTAACCACAGAGAAAACAGATTCAAATGAATGCTGCTGGGCTGCCTCCAAAGGAAATCGAAGTCTCAAAGCGGGGACCTGCCTGCAGCCCCTGGCAGCCAGCAGGGTGGCTGGAAGTCCAACAGGGCTGCGTGCCCTTTACTTGGTGGGCACGGCAGGGGTCTGGGGGCTGCTGGCATGTATATGAACTTCATCAGTGAAAGCTGTTTTCCTAGCACCAGCTGGCGCAGCTACGGCCGGCCTTCTCTCCGACTTCCTGAGGCTTCCCTGAGTCACTGCCCAGCCCTAGGGCTGGCAATAACCTGCCCCTGCTCCCCCTATCCACCCTTCTCTTGGCAAGAGGGAGGAGGAAGAAACCTGCAGAGATCTGATGCCACCATCCCAGGTGCAGCTCCACAATCAGCGCCCCCAGCCCCAGGATGTGGCCTGGATTCCCTCCCAATTCCGGGAAGGAAGGCAGAGAGATCATCCTGCTCTCAGATATTTACCCTTGGCCGGTCTCCCTTCCACCTCCCCAAAGGCCAGGCAGGGCCCCACTCAGCAGGCCGGTGAGGAGTTGGCAAGAATTGGAGTCCTCAGCCTGCCTGGCCTCCCCTTTGGTATTTTTGCAGCTGGAGACTATTAGTTGCAAGCAAAAATCCTTTGTTATCCAACCCCCTGTACCACATTATTTTTCTCTCTCCTAAAGTTCAGATTCCTCTGCCTGCCCCACCACACACGCACATATGCACACACACACATGCATACACAGTCACCCGCACACATACACTTGGCCACCATTCCAAGGCTAGTGTAGAGAGATGGGCTTGAATTGAGAAGAGGAACCTTGCCTCCAGGGCTGCCCTACAGGCAGTATCTGGGCCACCCCTCTCTGTCTTATGAACTGGGGTCCAGGTGGAGTCCTGGGCTTCAGCCCAGAGATGCTGATCATTCTGGCTCCACCAACCCTGAGGGGAGCCATCCCCTTGCGGCCCAGCCTTCTAAGGGCCAACTCACCCCAGCGCACCTTCTAAAAGGGGCTCTGGCCAAAGACCGAAAATCCTGAGGACGGGAGAATCTCAAATAAACCCAAGGGGAGAGAGGGAGGCTGTGTTGTGGGAGGAGTTGGGGACGGTTTAGGGGCAGAAGGGCAGGGGATTCCAGCATCAAGAGGGAGGCTAGGAAGCAGGGAAGAGGTGCAGGAGTCAGACGAGAGACCACAGCTACCCGTGATGTCACAGAGGACTTTCAGTTCCAGGCCCCAGAATAGACCTGGTGTCCTTGCACCCCATCCCACTGCTCAGCATCTGCACTCACTACAACTCCAGCTTTTCTCAACTTCTTCATCATTCCCATTGTTCAAGAGGCATTTCCGTACATGGTGGCTGCTTTCTCAAACACACAGGCCCCACCCCATGCCCAAGAAGACTCTAGCTTCAGCTGCAGGATTCTAGTCACCTGCTCTAAAATAAGGAACTCTGAAGGAAGAAGCCTTTATGCCCTGAGAAAATGTCACCCAACACATCTACACACCCAAAGAGTGTATACACATCCAAAGAGGTCCCTGGACCTCTAACCACATCCCCAGGGAGCACACTAGATTCTGGCCCTTGTTCCAGGAGCCTCCCCACCTCTCCTCCTATCATTCTGCTCTGCCCTGGGTCCAGGGGGGCCCTAGACACTCACAGCTTGAGTTTGAATTCTGGTTCCATCACCTTCCAACTGAGGCTATAGGCAAGTTACTTAATGTCTCTGAGTCTCTGTTTCCTCATCTGTAAAACTGGATGGTGGACTAACAGCACTTAGCACTGGGCCTGGTGCATGATAAACACTCCCCACATGGGGGCTGCAGTTCCCACCATGTCCTCCCCTCCCCAAGCCCATCCTTTCCCATCTTTTCCACCAAGTCGCCCTCTGTGCCTCCAGCCAGAGCCCTGTGGTCTCCTGACTCTGGGTGGGCCCTCCGGGTGGGCCATTTGGGGCTAACACCTACTATTCATCAAGACTCGGCTCAGGCTCCCAGAAGGAAGCTTGTCCTATTAGAAGGAAGTTTTCGAGGCCAGGAGCAGTGGCTCACGCCTGTAATCCTAACACTTTGAGAGGCCGAGGTGGGCAGATCACGAGGTCAGGAGATCGAGACCATCCTGGCTAACACAGTGAAACCCGACTCTCCTAAAAATACAAAAAAATTAGCCGGGCGTGGTGGCGGGCACCTGTAGTCCCAGCTACTCAGGAGGTTGAGGTAGGAGAATGGCGTGAACCCGGGAGGCAAAGCTTGGAGTGAGCCGAGATCACGCCACTGCACTCCAGCCTGGCCAACAGAGCAAGAATCTGTCTCAAAAAAAAAAAAAAAAAAAAAAAAAGAAGGAAGTTTTCCTGTTACAGGCTCCATAGGCCTCTGGAGCTTATTTGATCATGGCCTCTTCACCTGACTACAAATACTGTGAGGAGGGCGCTGCCTTTTGTCTCTGTCCCAGGCGCCTGACACACATGTATTGATCCGTTGAACAAATATTTACTGAAGACTGAGTCCCCCAGTCTGTTGTTCTAGAGCTGGGACATCATTTCCCCCCTCTCTTCTACTGCCAGGATCCTCCCTCTCTGGCCTTGGGACACTCCAAGACAGTGGGAGAGGGCAGTCTGTCTAGTAATCCCACTCAGGGATCTTGCCTGGGGGCTGGGAGAGATGGCGGAGAGTCTGAGGACTTCGAAGGTGAAAAGGAGGCCTCGTGGTGAGCCTGGCAGCTCTGCTAAATGACGTGGCCTCATGCTCCTTGTTTCCTGCTGGGTCCCGACTTCAGCTCTTCCTCCTTCCACCAGCCAGTCTGGAGCTTAGCCGTGTTGTGTCACCTCCTTCCCCTGGGCTCCCTTCCTGCTCCTGCCTGTGATTTCAGTCTGAAGTTATGTACCGCTACCTTCCCCTGCCTGGCTTAGGTCCCCAAGAGGCATTTCAACCTAGATCCCAGGGATGACGCCTGGATTCTGCTCAGCCCATCCTAGGGTCTTCCCTCTATTGAGAAATCCTTGCCGGGCTCTAAAACACATCTCTCTTGCTTAAGTTACTTCCTTTGGCTTGAAAACAGCGAGGGGAGTGCTGGGAGCAGTCTGGGTGGAGAGGCAACTTCAAGGAGACAGCGGGGGAGGAGAGGACAAGGCTGGATCTGGGCCGGGAGACACAGGGCTGGCCCTGGCCAGGAGAGAGGAGGAGCAAGAGTGAGCTGTTAAATGATTAGGAAACTCAGAACAGGAATGGGAAGCAAAAGTGCCAGGATGCAGGGGGCCCAAGGCCAAAGAGTAGGGTGGCTAGAGCCACCCCTTCCCAAACAGCCTGGCATCCTGTGGGTCAGAAAGGGAAAGGAGGGGCATGGTTAGCTTTCACATGTGAAGTCTGGAAGTGCTCTGTAGGCATGGGTGGGCGGCTGAGAGGGTCCAGGGGTGCCCAGCACAGTGAGGAGGTAGCACCCCTTCCAGCAGCAGCAGCCAGTTCATTAGACTCAGAGGGGCAGCTGTCTGCCCCTTCTTTGCCTCCCCTCTAGACAAATCACTACCCCATTTCCTGTTGTGATTTCGAAAACACACACACTAAAAAAATAAATAAAAGAAAGGGAGAGGAAGGGAAAAGTGAAGTTGGCCAGCTGGACCTGGGGACCCATTTCGCAACCTTGCTGCCTGCAGCCTAGGGGGCCTTTGCTGAGCTCCCCGGCCACCTCCTTCTTCCCCATGCAGCATGGTGCAGGGAGCGGAACCCTGAGACCTCTGAGGGCCCCTTCAGACCATCCTTTCACACACAGTCCAAACTCCTGAGTGACTTCAGCAAACCCGATTTCCTTTAAGGCCTCTATTTACAACCTCAGAACCTCCCCTCACCATACACACACATGTTCCCAGGGCCCCACTCTTGCAGTCTGCCTCATTCTTTCTACAGTGGTGGCATCCTCCAAGGTGAAGGGAATACAGATCAGAGGAGCTCAGCTTAGGAAATGCAGGGCTGGGCTGGGGTGGGTAGACTGCACCACCAGCCCTGCCCAGGGGCAGCCTGGCAGGAGGCTGGACAAAGCTGGGGTTACAGGCTCCATAGCCCTCTGGAGCTGAGAGACTGGTCACAGGTGGGGGCGAGAGTGCACAGGCCTGGTTCCTGACTCAGGGACTATCAGGCCTGTTGATCCCTCTGGGTCTCAATTTTCAGAACTTTAGTCTTTTGTGTATCACTTTCAAAATGTCTGCTATGCTTATGTACAGCTTGTGCTACTGTTTATTGCCAGATATTTCAATTAACTTACTTTTCTTATTTCACTGCATCCTAAACAATTGCTGAAATAACAGATTTGATGTGCTAGTTACAGGAGTTTCCTAATGTATATCAAATAAAAACGTAACAGTTAAAAAAACAAACAAACAAAAACAAACAAACAAAAAAAACTTGTGCAGGTACCACCTACAATCAAATCAATGCATAGCCCCTTTGAGAAAGCAGTAGTGAAAGGGCTGCTCTTGGTGCTGGCCAAGGGTCTTCCCTCCTCTTCCAGCTCTCACCATCGAGTTCTCCGGTCTTGGAATTCGAGCCTCATAGACCTCCCCAAACCACTGGGCCAGTGGCAGAGGGAAAGGGGAGGTAATCTCAGGTGGGAGGAAAAGAGATGATCCACCCCACCCAGGGGGATGACACTGGGCCTGGGGCAGGAGGGTCAGCAGCCCTGGGGTGTTGAAGAGGAACGTGCACACACTGCAGGGCCTCGGGGGGGCCCTCGGGGGCTCTCAGGACTCCACAGCAGGTCTGACTCACATGGCCCAGGACACATGTGAACCAGGCTCATTTCCTGGCCTCCTTCCTTCTTTCTATTCTATTTCTGCTTCCAGAGTTTTCTCTGGGGCAGACTCCCTCTTCTGCCTGCACCAGCGGGCTGGTCTCGCTGGTTCGAACACCCCTCAATTGTTAGACTCCTCCCTCTGTGTGCACCCCTGCTGCATGAGGCTCAGCCCCAGGGATCCAACAGAGGTCACAGTCACAGCACAGAATGGAAGGCTTGCAGGCAGGGCTGCCCCAGAGGGCAGAGTGAAAGCAGGAGAAAGCTGTAGCCTTTCTTCGTCATCCTCCTTGGGGAGCTAATTACAGGCCAGCAGCTGCTGTGCAGGTGAGTGCTTGGGACCAGCCACCCCACACACCAGGACAGGCCAGTCAGCGTCTCCTGGGGAGGGGGATGACCCGGGAACTGGGGGAGGGGCTAGGGGAGAGACACTGACATCCTCAGTTTGGGACCCATAATTAGTTTGTGGGAGAGAGCAAAACAACCGTCCTCAGGGTGACAGCCAGACATTCAGGCGGCAGGGGTGTGGAGCAGGGGGAGGGCAAGGAGGAAGGGACAGAAGTTGGGACAAGAGAAACCCACTCATTTACCCCACAAGCATTTCCCCTTGGACTCTTCTAGCCTCCTGGACTCTGCCCCTGAGAGGCCCAATGAGTTTAGCAGACTGGGAGGCAAGGCAAATCTGTTTGCCAAGGGAGGGGTACCGGCTTCTCTTGGGGAGGAAGTCAGATAAGGAGACGAGGCCAGAGTAGAAGTTGAGAAGGTTCCCTCCAGGACACCCCATAGCCACCTACCCACAAGCCCACTGTATGGCACAGATGCAGGGCTGGGGAGGGAACTGACAGGCTGTCTGCCCAGACAGGCCTGTTAAGTAGGGCAGTAGACATGGAACAGGGGGAGGGCAGCTGCACAAGAGGGTCTAGTGCCAATCCCACCCTATCGGCCATGGGGTTCCCTGAGCCACTCATGCGTTAAGAGCTCAGCCAACCAGGCTTGACAACCCCCAGCTCAGCACCCCAAGGAGGACACATGTCTGATCACAGCTGAGCTGTGGACCTATCACAAGGACGCTATCAGGGATGCTCTGGAGGAGCCAAAGGCCGAAATGTGAACCTTAAGCTGAGGCCACGGAGAGTGAGGGCTCTCAGAAGGACCCCTGCTCTCCACCATCCCGGGGAGGGGCCTTTCTCTCTCCCAGAATGAATCCCTTGTAATCTCCTGGGATCTTTCTTTCCATCACAAGAACCAAATAAAGAAACTTGAAGATCTTCTAGAGAGGCCCAAGGTTCACAATCCTCAATTCAAAGCGTGCTATCCTTTACCACTGGCTTTCACTCTAGTTAATCTGATCTGGACAGATAAGCTCAAACCCATTATGCAGATTAGGAAACCAAGGCAGAGATGGGAATTCTGGTTTACTAAACAGTCAGGGATCAAGTTAGTCTCCCTCAGGGGGTCAGATCAACCACAGGCCAGATTCTTCCTCTCAGCCCTGTGGTGCATTTCGTTGGAAATGTGATGCTGCCAGATGTTGACTTTAAGGCTGCTGGTGTAACAGCATCTGAGATGGGCAGGGCTGTTCCTGGCAGTGGGTCTACACCCAGCTATGCTCGCGCCGCTTCCTGTGACACCCCTTCTTCCACAACTAGGACAGCAAAGTGTAGCCTAGGTAGGAGCCTGAATGGAAGCATCCAGGATATTCTAAAATCTCATGTGGCTCACGCTTCTCTCCCAGCCTCATTCACTGCCACAAAGCCACAGAGAAATAACCTCAGTACTGCCCTCCCCCGATGGCAGCAGAGAGTCCATTGGCAATGGTCCCCGAGGGAAACGATGGCCCATGGAGACAGAGCAGCTGGGCCCCAGCTCCTTTACCCTCAGCTGCAGCCTAACAGGGCACCTCAGGCTTCCGCTCCTTCTTTCCCTAGCCTTGGCTCCCACCGCACCGGAAAGTCCCTCTGCAGTCTAGTCAACACTCCCCTCTCAGAGAAGGGACAGTCCCTGGTCTCTGGAGATTGACCATTCATTGCCCCCTCAGCCCTTGGCCAGAAATGCAGGGACCATCCAGACACTTGCTCAGAGAGCTGGGAGGGAGCTCTGCCCCTGCCTCAAACACACACCATTGTATCCAGCCTCCTGCTTCTCCTGCCCCAGACAGGAGCCATCCTGTGTAACTCCCGGCCTCTGTTCCAGACAGCTTCCAGCTTTCCTGTCTCCCCTACCCTCCCCAGCCCTCCAAGCTGAGAGCAGGTGACTCACGGTGCAGACTGAGGGAGATGTTGATGGTGTGCTCATCCACAAAGCCCTTTAGGCCAGGCATGCGGGCACACTTGAGCTGCGTCTGGGCAGCATTGTCCCCAACATGCACCCAGCATACGGTCTCATTGGCGTAGCTGAAGTCCATGGCTGTGGTCTGCCGAGTGCTCGTAGGTGTGATGGTAGACACCTGGGCCCCACTCAGGTACGTGGCCAAGATGTTCTGGGAGTTGGCTATCAACAGCACAGGGGGCCGGTCTACTGGCTCTGAGAATGGGGAAGAGAAGAGTCAGTGTAGCCAGGGCTCTAGGACCACCTCTCAGGCCACCACCCATCAGGGAATAGCATTGAGGGGGCTTAGTTAGCACTGTGGCCACAGGCAACCCCACCCACCATTCTTGGCCTTGCAGGAGCGGTTATCCGGCTGCAGCAGGTATCCTTCGACACAGCCACATATAAAGGAGCCATCTGTGTTGGTGCATAGCTGGCTGCAGGTGCCGTACACTGAACACTCATCAAAATCTGCCGGGGAAAGGACAAGAATGTGGTCATTTCCAGTGTGACAAGGGCAGGGAAGTGGGTGATCATCAGACATGACCAACGTGTCCATCCTTACAGCCACCTTGAAGGACAGTTCGGCAGAATCTATTACAGCATGAAATGTGCAAACCTTATCACCCAGCAAGTCTAGTCTTGGAATCCACTCTAGAGAAACACACATGTGCATATCATTCATTCATGCAGGGAAGATTTATTGAGTCCCCACTATGTGTCAGGTGCCAGAGGTACATCAGTGAACTTTAAAATAGACCCACATTGCTGTCCTCAGGAAACTTATATTCAGATAATAAATGAAATATAGTTACTATAATAACAAATGAAACAAAGTAAATAAAGTATATGTTAGAGGTGCTAGTGCCACGGAAAGAGAACAGGGATGGAGAATGCAGATGGCAGGGGTGTGATTTTAGAGGAGTCAGGGGACAGCCTGACTGAGAAGGTGGCACCTGAGAAGGTGGCATTTGCGCAAAGACCCGAGGGAGGCAAATTTAAAACAGAAAAGTTTGCATTGCTTGTAGCAGTGAAAAATTGGGAACATCTTACTCATCAACAGGGAGGTGACTAAGTAAACTGTGGTAAAAGTCATACGTCACAGTGGTTTCTAAAAGAATGATGTAGATCTTTACATATTAATACAGAAAAAAATTGTGGAACATATTGATGAGTGAAAAACTTGAAAATAATACATACAGTATAGTATCATTTACGCAAAAAAGAGCACACAGTACTCTTGAGCAGTACTTCCAATTAGATTTTCTGTGAATACACACAGACAAACGCATAAAAAGGGGCCTGAAAGAGAGAGAGCAAACTGATAATAGAGTTGAACTCCAGGGAGAAGGGAAGGGGACCAGAATTGAGGGGGATTTGTCAAAGGGGACTTTGGTTTTATCTGTTAATGCTTCAGTTTTTTACAACAGAAAAATTTACATATAAACTATAATTTTAAGGTGAATTTTTAAAAGTCTGGTGGAAGCAAATGGTTAGAGCTCACAGTCATGCCCTGGGGTGGTGGCACCCCCTCTCTTGCACCTTCCTTCTAGTTTCTTATTCCAGCCAGGCTCCCTACCCCTCTCTGCCCCTCCCTGCCCACAACTGGCCACTGGCACACACACATGCACACAGGCATATGCACTCACATACCTTTGCAGGTCTTGCTGTCTGCCTGAAGCTGAAAGCTGCTGTTGCAGTAGCAGGTGGGCCCATCGAGTGTGGGGACACAATGGTGCTGGCAGCCCAGGCGAGAGCAGTTGCCTCGCAGCTCTGTGTGGGGGCAGGAGAGACACATTCAGGTCACCAGATCTGGCACCCGCACGCAGGCCACACCCTTCCCCTAAACCCAGTCAACCTTCAGAAACCACTTCTAAGGGCTGCAGTGTCAGAGATGGAAGGGGCCTTAGGAAGCATCTACCATATTTCACAAGTGAAGAAACTGATGCCCAGAGAGGCTATAAGAAAAGCCTAAGGTCACACAGCAAGTGATGGCTTAGAACCCACATGTCCCTGTTCTGGATGTTCTGGGCTACCTCTGTCCCCATTGAGAGGGGTTCTGGCACTTTGTTGGGGTCATCAGGAAGAGGGGACGGTGAGTCTTATCCCTTTCATATGCCTCTTGTCCACACTGCCTGGAGATTACAATGTTGGCTTCAGCTGGGGCTGAAGATTGGGCATGGAATTGTGTCTGTCCCCACAGGATCCCAGCTCTGGCCTGGAAGCACCCGTCTAACTCATCCCCCAAGCCCTAGAGGCCTCAGAGAGAAGACCTAAGGCCCAGGTAGAGGACGGGAAGGAGGAGCAAAACTGGTTCCCTCTGGATTCTTTTCTAATCTTTCTCCTGCCACTGACCCACTTCCACAGGGGAGACAGAAGGGAATGAGACAGGAGGGGGGAGAGGTGGGAGAGCAGTTGCCCCCCCTAGACCAGCGACCCAGTTAATGGCCTTGCGTGGGGCCAGGCAGCCTGGCCACAAAGACCCCTTTGTCCAGCGGCCTCACACCCTGGCTTCCCCCTCCACCCCCACCTAGGAGAGAGAGCCGCCCAAGATGCTAAGACGTTTAGAGGCACTAAGCCTGCCAGGAAGAGTTGGGATGGGGGGCCAAACCCCAGCAATTCTTTCTCCTCCCCACTTCCACCCGAGAGCCATTCGTGCTGCCTGCCCAGCCTTCCTCCACAGAGGGGGAAAATACCATTTGCTCTGGAAAACCTAGAAAAGAGTAACTTTTCTGGGTATAGGGTGAGGGGATGAGGAAGGCCAATTTCTGTAATATCAGAGAAGGAGGTTCAGACCTGAGGTTTTTGAAGTTCTCTGTTGTTTTAGAGACTGTAAAGGTACTCAAAAGGAAGCAAACTTGAACACACGCCACCCGAGAGGAAGGGGTGCGCGTTGTCATTTAAGTCAGCCCCTAGGCCCACATTCTGCATCCTGTCCCAGGAGCTTCAGATGAAAACATGCAAAACCAACCAAAGAAAGGGAGAAAAATCTTCCACAAACTCCCTTGCTCCATCCTCCCTGCTCCTAGTGAACAGGATCCAGACAAGTCTCCTCCCACAGACAGATGTTTTCTCGGGCACACAGCACAGGACGCTGCCCCCACACCCAAGCACAGCCCCTCCCCTAGGGCCACGCTCATGGCCTCTCAAAGCCTCATGGCCTCTCAAAGCTGGCCTCTTGCTCTGGGCCCGGACCCCGAGGACAAGAGAAGGGAGAAGCCATTATTCCCTAACATGCAGGCTTGAGGCTCTTCCTCCCCCGACACGACTCTCAAATGCTCACGCTGTGACCGGACTCTCCATGGCCCACAGGGCCCTTTGGGGTAAAGACTGTAGAGCTGGTGACCTGAGCCACAGGCTGGAAGCAGTCTGACTTATCATCCTAATGTTCCCACCTCGGCCTGAATGGTTTTCCTATCAACCACCTCAGACAGTCCAGACTGTCAGAGAGGGAGGGACCAAGGCAGCTTTAGGGCCCCCCAAAGATCTGCAGCTCCTGGGGGATGCCTTCTAGGGCACCCATAGGGGTGGCAGGTGGACTAAACTAGATTGCTAAGCTTTAGTCACAGCACCTCTGCTCCTCCCTGTGTTCATACTCAGGCTTCATGCAGAAAACCTTTTGAAGAAAGGATCATACTATTTTAAAAAATGTATGAAAACACTGATCTCTCATCTTACAGAAGAAAAACTGCGACCTGGAGAGCAGTAGTGACTAGTCCGAGAACATAGAGCCAGAGGGAAGTGCCCAGGCTAGGGCCCACGGCTGAGGCCCACAGGGCTGTCTGACCAAGCTCCAGGCCCACGGGGCACATCAATTTCATTTGCTCTCTGAAGGCAAATCTAGGCAGGGGACCAGGACAAGGCCTCATCCCCACTGAAGGTGCCAGGACAGTCCTCGGAAGGTGGGCTGGCAACATGCTGCATCCACACAGGAGAGTAGAGAGTGGAAAAGTGCTTACCTCGGCAGTGGGGCCCCTCATCTGAGCCGTCCATGCAGTCCTGGACTCCATTGCAGAGGCGAGACATGGGAACACACAGCTCGGTACCCAGGCAGTTATGCTCGTTTGGCTGGCATCGCTGGGCCTTGCTCTGTGGACCTGAGGGCAGACAGAAGGGTGGGTATGAACAAGCTGGCTATGGTGGCTCTCTGGCCAGCTGTTCACTGGGGACGAGGGGAGATAAAACTGGGGTTTCAGATCTCAGGAGGTCTCAGGGCTAGTTAGACTCTTCCACCTAGAACTCTGTTACAGCATTCCCCACAGTAGTCACACACCTGTAGGCAAACAGGCGGAGGTAGAGACTAGGCCTTCAGCAAAGAGTCCACCCCCGCAACGTCCCATACCTATGGACCCCAATGCCTCAACATTCTATGCTCAGGAGACAGGCTGAGGACAGCCTGGTTTTTTATGGTGACTGAGGTCAGTAAAAGTTTTGATGATGCCGGGAGTGATGGCTCCTGCCTGTAATCCTAGCACTTTGGGAGGCTGAGGTGGGCAGATCACTTGAGGTCAAGAGTTCAAGATGAGCCTGGCCAACATGGTAAAACCCCGTCTCTACTAAAAAATGCAAAAAATTAGCCAGGCATGGTGGCATGCACCTGTAGTCCCAGCTACTCGGGAGGCTGAGGCATGAGAATCGCTTGAACCCAGGAGGCAGAAGTTGCAGTGAGCTGAGATTGCACCACTGCACTCCAGCCTGGATGACAGAGCGAGATCTGTCTCAAAACAAACAAACAAAAACAGGTTTTGATGAGCTGAGGGAAGCAGAGTCCATGGCAGAGAAACTCCAATGATAAAGAAAAACTCCTTCCCGTAGCTCCCAGTTTGCAGAACCCAGGGCCAAGAGTGGTACCAAATGTTCTAGACCTTCACTGTCCAATACGTAGCCCAGCCACATGTGGCTATCAAGCACTGGAAAGGCAACAAGTTCAAACTGTAAGTATAAAATGTACACTGGATTTTGATGACTTACCAGAAAAATGCAAAAGATTGCTAATGATTTTATATGAATATACTGTACTAAAGAGATAATAGTTTGGATCCATTGGATAAAATATTCAAATTAATTTCATCTGTTCATTTTTACCTTTTTTATGTGGCTACTAGAAAATTTCAAAATAGCACATGTGGTTTTTAATACATTTCTATTGGACAGCACTATTCTAGACTTCCAACCCCAAAGCGACAGGCCTGATAGAAGGATTTGGGAAGAATCAAAGGTTGCGGTCTGGCCAGGCATGGTGGCTCACGCCTATAGTCCCAGAACTCTGGGAAGCTGTGTCAGGAGGATCAGAGGATCACTTGAGGTCAGGAGTTTGAGATCAGCCAAGGCAACATAGTGAGACCCCACCTCTTAAAAAAAAAAAAAAAAAAAAAAGAAGGTTGTGACCAACTGGTCATATCATCTCTGGAACTTCCTTTGTTGCTCTGGAGGATGGATGAGATAGAGAGACTACTGTCTATTGGCCCCCAAGCCTGGACATGGTGTGTGAGTGACAGTGTCCATGATCCATGTGTGCCTGGACAGGAGTCCACGTACACAACTGAGGGTGTGGCTGTATAGCATGCAGGGGTGTGTAGTGAGAGTGTATCTGTGTGTCTTTCTGTATGCTGGTGTTTCTGGCCTCAGTATGTGAGTTTCCATGTGAATCAATCTGGGTTTCTGTGTCTGGGGACATCTGTCTGAGTATATAGTGTGTTTCTGCATCCACATTTGAGTGTGACTCTGTGTTACTGGGAGAATGTGTTTGTGCCTTTGGGTGGGAGGTGGGCTCATCAGTGCCAGGTGGGTCTGTGTGTGATGTTATGAGTCCAGGGCGTATGAGCGTGAACAGAGTAGTAATGCATATAAGGTGAGGTTTACAGCAAACTGAAGGAAGAATGAACAAAAAGAGCCAGATCTGGCCCTTCTGCATGACTTTCTTTACTTCTAATGCCCAAGAATCAGGGTCAAAAGTGTGGGGGAGCAGGTGGCATCAGACAAGAAGAGACTCCAGGCTGAAGCACCCCGCCATACATATACTTGCTGAATACCCCGGCCCCCACCCTCCAGGGCAGAGTGTAGGGGTAAGGCAGAGCCCATTCGTGGCTCCCTTTCCAGCCCTAAATTTACCCCTGATAATTATGGGTGGGGGTGTGGGGACAGGACACCAGATAGGACTGGAGCAGGATAAAGCCCACGAGAGAGAACAGAGACAGACCTAGGAATGCAGGGTCGCTTTGACCCTGGCCCAGATTAACCAAGCAGGGGAGGGGCTAAAGGTGGAGCCACCAGGACTGTGCCAGCTATCCAGGACTCTGGGGTCCCACCAACAAGTTCTCCACCTCCCTTGGCAGGGCAAAAGCTGGGCGGGGACCTTTCTCCCAGTTAAAACAGCTGCCTCTGATTACACCACTTACTGGGGGCAGGGGAAGGCGGGGGTGGCGGGAAACGCACAGGGGTGGGGCTTCTGGTATGGGGCTGAGCAAGCGCCAGTGGCCTCTGGCCTGGGAGCAAAAGGACAGAGGAAGATCTGAGGATCCGACAAGACCTGGGGCCAATCATCAACGGTCAGGGAGGATGAGAGGGGGAACGAGGGAAGAGCTGGAAGGAAAGGGAGGCCAGGCCATCTTCTAGCAAAGTTGTCAGCCCAGAGAACACTGTCTTGGGGTGCATCACCTGAGGGAGAAATCTGAGGCGCCATTTCTAAGCCCAACAGGCACCACGCGAAGCATTCTGAAGGGGGTAAAGGACAGTTTTAGCTGTGTCATGGACAAATACAATCACTGCGCAAGGTCCATGCCAGGCTAGGGATCAGCTGTCCTCCTCCCAAACATCTGCCAAAGGAAGAGGGATAAGTTAAGGGTTTGGGGAGAAAAATCCAGAAAAGGTACTTACAAATCTCAGGGGCCTCGTCAGATCCGTCTGGGCAGTCCCTCTCACCATCACACCGCCAGCCCTTTGAGATACAGGTGATTTGATCTCTGCAGGCAAACTGCTTGGGGCTGCAAGTCTTAGGGGCTAGAGCAAGGAAAGAAAGGGGATATAAATGAAGGGTGGAGGCTGACTCTGTGGCCCTAAAGTTCCTTAGGACTCCTCTTCCTTCCCTAGCATCAGTTTCCATCTGGCCCAGACCCTGAGCCATGGTCTATGTGCCTGAGGGTGTCAGGGGGTGGCTTTGGGTAGTTCCTACACACCGTGTATCTGTGGTGGGGGTGGGGGGATCCAGAAGCACATTTTACTGCACCCCTCCAAGTCCTCTAGGCTGCCTGTTCCTAGGAGTCAGGGTCAAAGCCTTTGCTATTTTTGGTTACTGTGATCAGACATCAGCACCCCCTGGCTTTGATGACAGAGTGATGGTGAAGGGGGGTACATTTAGGCCTTGACATGTTTTCTCTTTATCTTCCTCTGACTACTACTACAGGCCCAGAGCTGGTCTTATCCAACCTCTCTGCTTCTCTGCCTTCTGGGACGCTCCTGGTCCCCTGACCCATCACCCCATACTTCCCAACCCCTAATCACTAGGCCCCTAGCTGGAAGCAGTGGGGAGGGATGCCTTTCGCACACACAGTAGTTGGAGATGGTATTAGCAGAGGCACAGGAGGGCAAGGCTGGGCAGGAATGGGCAGGATGGAGAGCCCTGCTTCCATCTCCATTCCCTAATTTTTTTTTTTTTTTTTTTTTGAGGCAAGGTCTCACTCTGTCCCCCAGGCTGGAGTGCAGTAGCACAATCTCAGCTCACTGCAACCTCCACTTCCCGGGCTCAAGCAATTCTCCCGCCTCAGCCTCCCCAGTGGCTGGAACTACAGACATGCATCACCATGTCCAGCTAATTTTTGTATTTTTAGTAGAGACAGGGTTTCGCCATGTTGCCCATGCTGGTCTCAAATTCCTGACCTCAGGTGATCCACCTGTCTTGTCCTCTCCATTCTCTAAAGACACAGCCTCCCTTGGTTAGACCTCAGGGGTAGTTTCAGTAGACATCCTTAGAGGGAAGAAGCACCTAAAGATTTTCAAGATATCAGAATTGGGGAGCAGAGGAAGGGGGATGGCTGAAATGAACTCTAGGAACTGGTTTCAGTCCAGTCAACCTAGTTAGCTACTATATTCAGGACCTCTTGGCCCTACCCTCCCACCCCAACCAGACTTCTTTCACTCCTACCCATTCTCTTCCCTCATCCCCAAGGAGGAATTAAGAGTGGTGACAAGTAACTCTCTTTTTTTTTTTTTTTTTTTGAGATGGAGTTCTGCTCTTATTGCCCAGGCTGGAGTGCAATGGCGCAATCTTGGCTCACTGCAACCTCTGCCTCCCGGGTTCAAGGGATTCTCCTGCCTCAGCCTCCTGAGTAGTTGGGATTACAGGCATGCACCACCACGTGCAGCTAATTTTGTATTTTTAGTAGAGACAGGGTTTCTCCATGTTGGTCAGGCTGGTCTCGAACTCCCGACCTCAGCTGATCCATCTGTCTCAGCCTCCCAAAGCGCTGGGATTACAGGAGTGAGCCATCGTGCCTGGCTGACAACTAACTCTTGTTGTGGGCTCAGTATGTGCCAAGAACTGTGGTAAAGCAGTTTTTTCCATGTATCATCTTATTTAATCCCCTCCACAGTATGACAAAGTGGGGACAACTAATACCACCATTTCACAGATGAAGAAATTGAGCCAGGTGACTTGGCCAGGGTCAAATAGCTGGCAAGTGACAAAACCAGGACTCAGACCAGCTAAGCTGACTCCAAACTCTGAACCAGTGAAATCCGCACCAGACCTCCCATTCCCACTCCTCCCAACCTCTGTCACCACATCCTTCACAGGAGGAACAGTCACCCACCCCTTCTCCCCCACCCAAGGCTGGGCTCCCAGTCTCCCGGCCTTTCGTGCCTTTTCCTCAGCCTGTGCCATCACATTTCTATTCTGCTGGCACACACTGAAGGCCAGCTCTATGCCAGGCACTGCACTAGGCATCAGGGTGCCAAGGAGGGTGAGATGACCCTCTGCCCCGCAGAAGCCAGAGTCGCCTGAGAAGACAGCTGTACCCAACTAATGCAAATGCAGGGCAGAGACAGAAGTATAAGGAAAATGTCAGGGGGGTTCAGAGGAGGGAGGGAGTCTGATGGGAGCCACACCGAGATGTCCTCCCTCCTAACCCCCACGGCTGGCAGGGGGGACCGCACTCAGGCCCCTGGCCAAAATGACCGAGTTCAGGAAACACATCAAGGATGGCCTAGCCAGGCTCCCCCTTCAGCCCCCCTCTCCTGGCCCCCACCCTGAGCCTGGAATAAAGGCCCCTTGAGGAGGTGGATAATGCTGAGTTCATTGCCCCACTGGGCCAGCTGTGAGGTCTTCCCGGGAAACACAGCCCGCCAGCCTAGTTAGCATGCCGGAGAACTGTCCGCTTCCCCTGACCAGCCGTGGCCGGCTGAGGGGGAAGAGGGGGGCTGGAATGGGACTCAGAGGCAGATGGGATGTTTGGAGCCCAGAAACAGACCCCCGTGCCACCCACCTGGGACTTGGTCCATGCCCTGGCTCCTCCCAGGGGCAGAGCGCACAGCCAAGGCCTGAGGTCACTGGGTGGTCACCTAACCTCCCCTCCATTTCACATCCCAGCTATGGTGCCCCCTCCTTTAGCCTTCACTGAGTCCCCCCGCTGTCCCCCACCCCCATTTTTGGCCTGAACTCCACAGAGGAAACAGCAGCTGGCAAACTCCAAAAGCTGGAATGAGAGAGATTCACAAACCAGATGTGCTCTTGCAGGGAGGGGATGGGGGATGGGGCAAGTGAAAGGAAGAGGAGGGACCAGGCCCCTATCCCACAGCAGCACCAGGGGAGGGGGCCACATCTCCTGAGGGCCTGGCCAGCACAAGGATTGCAGAGAGATACGTGAAAGAACTTCCTGTCAGGGCTGATGTTGAAGGCCCCAGGAATCTGGAGTGAGAAGGCTAAGGCCTGTCTTTGATTTCCTTCAGCGGGAGAGGGAAGAAAGAAACAAATAAACGACTTTGGGGCAGTCTACACAGCCAAGGGAAGCCTCACTCAGAGCTGGGAGGGAGCCGTGATGGGGGTGGGGTAGGACACTTATCATCTGCTTAGAGGGAAAGCCAACCCCACTCCCCTCAGCAGAGCCTTCTGTGTCTGAATCCAGCACCCAGAAAACCCACCTTTGTGGCCTGCAGTTTAGATGAGAGAACAACATCGCGCTAAGGCCTTCCCACCTCCTGGCCCGCATGAGAGAACCTGGCGGTCTCCATGACTGATAGAAGCTAACCCTTTCACCTTGCTAACCACCTGCCACTGATTGGAAATACAGTAACTATTAACTCATTTAGTTCCTACAACCCTGTGAGGTGGGTGCCCTTGCAACCCCCATCTCACACATGAGGAAGCTGAGGCACAGAGTGACGGTAACTGAGCAGGTGGTTTCCTCATTGGCCATGGAATGGAGCCAGGTTAAGAAAGGAAACCAGGCCAGGCATGGTGGCTCACGCCTGTAATCCCAGTACTTTGGGAGGCCAAGGCGGGCGGACCACGAGGTCAGAAGATCGAGATCATTCTGGCTAACGCAGTGAAATCCCGTCTCTACTAAAAATACAAAAAATTAGCTGGGCGTGGTGGCGGGCACCTGTAGTCCCAGCTACTTGGGAGGCTGAGGCAGGTGAACCAGGGAGGCGGAGCTTGCAGTGAACTGAGATCGCACCACTGCACTCCAGCCTGGCAACAGAGAGAGAAAGATAAAGAAAGGAAAGAAAGGGAGGGAGGGAGGGAGTGAGAGAGGAAGGAAGGAAGGAAGGAAGGAAGCAAGGAAGGAAGGAAACCAGCTGGGCGCAGTGGCTCCTGCGGAAGGAAGGAAGGAAGGAAGGAAGGAAGGAAGGAAGGAAACCAGCTGGGCGCAGTGGCTCCTGCCTGTAGTACCAGTACTTTGGGAGGTGGAGGCGGAGATGGGCAGATCACTTGAGGTCAGGAGTTCGAGATCAGCCTGGGCAACATGGTGAAACCCCGTCTCTACTAAAAATACAAAAATTAGCGGGAGGCGGAGGTTGCGGTAAGCAGATATTGTGCCATTGCACTCCAGCCTGGGTGATGGAGTGAGATTCTGTCTCAAAAACAAAACAAAACAAAAACAAAAAACAAGGAAGGGAAATTACAGGGAGCACGCTGTCGTTCTCTGGCCCTGGCAGTGGGGAGAGGATTATGAGGGGTGGCCTTCAGGGCTCCTCAGAGAGGAGGGGAGGGCACAGAGGAGAGAGAGAGGAGCAAGAATGGGACAGAGGAAGGGGAAGACAGGCAGGAGAAGAAGGAGGAGAGAACTAGAGAGGAAGGAGAGGGAGTGAGTTTAGAGGAAGAACACCAGGACACAGGGGCCGTCTGTTCTCAGCTTTGCCTGAAGATGAATGTGACTGCCATGCTAACTTGGCCAACACCCTGCCCCACCCCCCCAAACCCAGGCACCCAGCCCAGCCATGGCCCCCAGGGCCACCAAACTGGAGCCAGGGCAGGAGGTGTAGAGTTGGGTGTGCGTCCAGACACAACACAGACCCCACTGCCCTGCTTGAGCCTTGGCTGTCATCCTCTGTCCCATTCTGGGACCTTAGGGGTGGGGAAGTGGGGTGAGAATTCCTGGCCAGAGAAGGTGACAGCGAAGTCCAACCCTGAAGGAGTCTTCTCCAGAGGAGGGGAACCCATCCTTTGATACCCCTTGAGGGAGCGAGGGCGAGGTCGAGGAAGAGAGCTAAGACCTTAGAGGTGCTTCTTAAAGGACAAGCAGACTCAGGGACTGCAAAAGCATGACAGGGACCCTTGGGGCCCTTTTTAAGAGTGGACACAGCAGAAGGAGAGATAGGCTCCCCTCTGAGATAGGTGAGAGGGGGGTTTTCGAAAGGGAACCACATGATATAGCTAAGGGAACAGAGTTGGGGGAGGATGCTCTAGCGGGCGGGGACAGAGCCTGCAGGAATCTGAATTTTCAACCCTATGGGGGTGGGGCAGCAAGGGCCTCCCAAACCTAAACCGAGAGGTTTTCATTGAATTTTATGTATTTTGGGTGTTGCCCGGTGGCTCCTTCCTGAGGCTCAGACACATTTTTGTCATTCCTGAGTCTGGGCCTCTGCTTTGCGGCCTGGACAGACAGACAGACAGGGGAGGGGAAGGGTCTCCGCTTCCATTCTGAGTCAATATTGACGCAGCAGGACATTAGCCTGACCCGTGACCTCCCCCACCAGCTTTTCCTTTCCCCACAAATAAAAGCCAGACCCCTAGAAGGCCTCCAGAGGTCACCATATCACTCACCAGGCATTTCTAAGCCTCCCCTCCTTCTCCCCCCACCCCAGCCACACACGGCTTATGCTCACCAGAGTAAAAGCTCCAAGCTCTTGACTCACTCCTTACATTTTTCTCCAGTTCTTAGGCTCCTGGTCAGGAGGAAGTTCTGCCAGAAGTCTAACCTCCCTCCTTCCTTCTGAAATACCTCCTTTCTCCCTCCTAGCCCACGAAGGGTATCAAGTTCTTTTCTTCCAGAAACATTCCCTCCAAAACCCATTCCCCAAATTAGTGGAGGGGGAAGAAGAAAGAGGAAGTCGGAGGAAAGTGGAGAGGAAACTTTTGGTGCTGAACTGGACACTGGGTCTGGCCAGGAAGGGGGAAAAATAGCCAAAACAGAGGGGAGGGAGCTAGGGGATAAGTGGGGAAGCCCCAAGAGACTCTTGCTCCCAAGAAGCTTTTGGGATACCAAGAGGCCTAGACGTGGGTAAATGGAGATAGGCAGAGAAAAATAAGACAAGTTACAGAGACGCAGAAAGAAGGGCAGATAATGTCACAAAGGTTTGGCAGTAAGAGATGAACCGAGAGGGTGAGAGACAGAGTTTCTAAAAAGCCAAGACAGCGCACACTAATGAGAGACAGACAGAAAGACAGACAGACAGGCAGAAAAGCCAGGAAGGGGGCTCAGTCCAGAAATTGCCAAGGCGATGACACAGTTGTCCTGGGATGAACCCAGAGAATGACTACCCCATTGGGCCTAGGGTAGGGTGGGAGCAAGATCTGTCCTAGCTTGGGGAGACAGTGTCGGTCCTAGGCAGTGCCGGATGCAAGGGAGACCCAGAATAGGGACCACTACCACCCCTGGAGTCAGAAGGGTAGAAAGGAGGAAGGAAAATGGAGCTCTTCCATCAGGGAAGCTAAGGCCTGGGGGGAGAGGCTCTCATCTCCCTTGGGGGAGCAAGAGGGACCACTCTCCACATATACCCCTCACCTCCTTCCCAGGGAGGGTTTATATTGGTGCCTGAGGCCATCGCACCGGAAACACTCCAAAGCCAACTGCTTCCTTCTCCAAACAATGCAGGATCCTGCTAACCAGGCTGAAATCTGGGACAGAAGGGGGAGGCAGGTTCTCTACCGCTCAATCCAGAACCACCAAGTCAGGGGCCTTCCCACAGTACCATTCAACTGCACCCAGATGCCTCAAGAGCAATAAGCCCACACCCAGAGCTGGAGGACCTGAAAGGTAGAGAGTCTAAGGAGCAAGGAGGACCCTGAGAAGAGAGTACTGGGAGGGAATAAAACTAGGCTTTGGGGTTCTGATGTGCAAGGGCTCACACTGCAGCAGGAGGAGACAGAGTTAGACTTGAGTAAGGAAGGGCTTCCCAAAAGGTAAGGAAGGGGTTTTGAAGAATGGGGGCATCTGGACAGGAACTGACTGGCCAGAACCTGGGCTGTCATCCTTTGGGAGGCTCAGTGATGGAAGGGTGGTTGAGGGTTAAAAAAAAAAAATGGAGAAAATGAAGAGAGGAGAGAGAACAAGAGAACAAGATCAGAAGAAAAAGATGTCTAGTGAAGCAGCCCTAAACATCAAAATATCTCTCCAACCCCAAAATGAATTTCTTACACATTCTTGCTTTAAAAGACAGTGAGGCAAAGGGAGACGTTTAGGATGTGAGTCTGATCAGGGAGAAAGGAGTTTGGAACTTTCTCTCAGGGATCCAGGACGCTAACACCCCAGCTTCGTAACTCACTTCCACTGTACCTACTCTAGTAACTGGTAATATGCTGGCTCAAGGGGGTGGGTGGAGAAAGGTCAGGAAAAAGGGAGGGAGGAAGTCAGCCTTATTCTCTGAGCTGTATCTGTATGGGGGTACCCTCCCCACTAGAAAATGTTCCCCAATCTCAGCAGGGCCCTCAATAGTCCCTCTTCCCATTCTCCACCCCATCTTTCTCCAATCTCTCCAGCAGCAGGTACACTCAATTTTGTCACTAGTGGGGAGTGATGTTACTCCCCAAAGGGCAGGGGACCCCGGAGGCAGATTCAGACACAGAAGAGAAAGTAGAAGAGGTAGGAAAGCCCCTAGGATTGCTGCCCTGGAGAGAAAGCAGCAAGGCTGTGATAGCAGGAGGAAGATTACATACTAAGTCAGGTGAGCTGGGTCATTTTCATTCTCTGGAAAGTAAACAAGAAAGTTCAGTGTTGATGGACCCCGAGGCAAGAGGGCAGGGGTTAGGGATAAGGGATCCTCTAGGCTGCCTCTGGATGGAGTTGAACTTACATTTCTGTGCAATTCTCCTTTCTCACCACCCTGTACCCAAGAGTGGGGTGGAGCTGATTATTTATATTCCCACTCCCAAGGCAGAACCACTGGTGTGTGTTTCGGAAGGGTCCTCTCCTGGGGTTTCAGATAGTTTGATCTGAGCTGGAGATAGAGGGGGTATGGGTGAACATTTTAAGAAAGGGTAGGGAGATAAGGAGAACATGTCCAGTCTCTCTCTTCCACTAACTTGGTGTGGCAAATAGAACTCCTTTAGAGCCCTGGGAGTGACACTATCTGGGGTCCCTTCCTGACCTTCCTTGCTCTCCACAGAAACCCTCTTGCTTCTGCCTAACTCTAGCCACCCTCCTTCATGGGGCTTCTGATGGGTCTCTCTCTCTCTCAATTTTTTTTCTATTCCTCTCAGAAGTGGTTGCAACGCCAATCTCCCTGCCTCAGTTTCCCTTCTCACCTCACAGGGCTGAAAACAAGAGAAAAACACATGATAATGACAGGAGCTATGCACAGATAATGACTGGCTGTGCGATGTGTGGAGGATATTCAGGCAAAGCTCCTCTCCTACTCCGGGGCAGATAATTGGTGGGGTGGGGGTGGGGGTTAGACAGTCCCCAAGAGGGCACAACTGAGGGCCACTAAATATGTTTTTTGGGGGCACAGCTGCTTCCTGACCCTGTAAGTCTCCTCCCCCAATTGAAGCAAGTTAGGGAGAGGGAGGGAGATAGTCTGGTTTGAGAAAAACTTTCCCAATCCCACTCTGGCAGGACAGAGGAGGGGGTGTATGATGGTATTGGGCCCAGTTTTGTCTTTGGATGAGAGGGCTAAGATGACAGGAAGGGATGAGATCCCACCCCGTCTCAAATCAGGGACCTAGCCCAGCCCAACCCCATGACCCCAGCTTAACGCTTGGGCAAGACTTGAACCAGTGACTCACAAGTAAGAGAAAAAAAACAGCTGACAAGAAAAGGGAAGAGAGGCACCCCATTTCCCCAAAAGGACGCAGTTCTAGCCTAAGCCTAACTCTGCAATACACAAAATGTGTGTATATGGGATTTTGGGCTTGGAGGGGTGCAGGGAATAAACCCATTTACTAAAGGAGCGTGGGGGCACAGCCATAATCCCCATCCAACCTCCAGCTCTCCTTCCAATCCAACTGTGATGAAGCCAGAAGTCAGGGAGAAGGCAGCCTCCCCCACCCTCCTACCCCAGCATTCCAGGCCATTCTCCAGTCCCCTTCCCCAATGATGACATCTGACGTTTTTTCATCTCAAAGCTCCCAGGAATTAAGAAGGAAAATTCAAAGTCACATAGTATGGTGAGCTCCCCCTCTCTGCCCCCCAACACAGCCCTACCCCAGGCCACTGACAGAGGCCCTGAGAGGGGGAAGAGCCCACTTCAGCACCCAGGCCTCCAGCCGGGGCTCTGGGGTCCATTTCAGCCCAAGCAGGGGGCCCTCCCTCTCCCCATCCACAGCCTTCCCGGGCCTGCCTGCCCTGTGCCCAGCAGGGTACCCCTGGCCTGGCTCCCCCTTCGAGCTACAGAGGTCACTGCAAAAAGCCCCCCCACCCCACCCCCACCCCCTTTTGCAGCCGAACATTGCAAATCCGGATTCCTTCACAATTCAGATGGGGGGTGGGGGGGGTTGGAGGATGTAGGGGAGGCGGAGGCCCTCCCCGAACAGAGATAGGAAAAGAAGGCCTCTCCTCCCCAGGATCAGAAAAATGGGGATCCCTCTTCTCTGTACCCAGGCCTCTGGTCTTTGTTTGTGCTGGGGGGCCCCGGAAGCATCATTTGCCCAGGGCCCCCATCCCCCAAATCGGACCCCCATCCCCGCCCCCAGTCGGGCCGCTGCTGTGTCAGCTGGACTGGGATAACAAAAGGCACCCCCTCCCGCGTCTCCCTTCCCCATCCGTATGCAGGAGTGGGGGCTGGGGAGAGGGTGCCCCCAGGGGTCCAAGGGGGACGCGGAATCTCACTCACCGTCGATAGCGGCCGCGACCAGAGCTGAGAGCAGGGGCAGCAGCAGGAGCAACGGCGGGGTCAGCATGGTGTGGGCTGATGCAAGCAGCAGCCCCTTCCCCTCTGGTCCTGCTACTTCTCTTCTTCACCCCCCCCAATTGGGGGGTCCCCCTTTTCCTCCTTTCCCCCTCCTCCTTCTCTATTCTTATTCTTTCCTTCGGCAAAGCGCACCAGGGGCGTGGGTGAAGAGGTAGAGTTCCGAGCCCCTTGGGGAGGGCCTGCTGACTGGGGTGCGCCCCCTGCCCCCAAATCCAAACCCTTCACCCCACCCCCCCGCTTCACTCCTCGCTGCTCTTTCCCCCTCCCCTGGCGAAGCTCACAGCCCCATCTCGGAGCCGCCTCCGGCTGCAAAAATGCACAATTGGGAGGAGGCGGGGGGGGGGTGGGGGGCGTGGACCGGGTAGGGGAGCCTTTCAAGGGGGCTTGATGGAGCTCTGGGGGTTCCCCTCGTTTCCGCCTCCTCAGTGCATGGGCCTGGAGCTCGCACCGCTGTTCCCCAGACTGAAGTGCCGAGGAGGGGGCTGATGGGGGAGAGGGAGGGGACGGGTAGAGGAGGGAGGGAGGGAAGGGGCGGGGAAAGAAAAAAGGTTGGTGGGGGGGAGAAAGAGCTACGCGGCAATCCGGTGAGTGCGCATGCGCCGGTTTGACGCGCTGCCCGGGGGAGGGGGACGCGGACCCGCGACAGGGTTAGGAGTTCTGGAAAGCGGTCCGAGCGTGGGGGTCCCGAGGACTCGCTAGCTAGTTTGGGGCCTGGGGCGCCCTCTCCCCTGGCTGGACCGTCATCCCTGGTGCTCCAGAGAGCTGAAGGGGCCGAGGGTGGGATTGGGCAGTGGGCGGAGAGCTGAGCGGCTCCCCTTTGAAACTCAGTGTCATACTCTAGATTTCAGGCTCCCTCCGGGGGCGTCCGGGACTCGGTGGTCTGGGCCGAGGCCCGATTTTCTAGGGGAACCCTGAAGGTGCCTCCTCTGCCCGGGGTGGGGACTGGGGCAGCCAGTCCGCGGGGAAGGTGCAGGGAAAGGCTGAGCTTTGATTTGGAGACTTTGGAAGACTGGACTGGGATTGGGGCCTGCGGAGGAGGGGGCGGGGTGGGGGAGGGACCGAGAGGACCCGCCCCCACCTTGCTCCCGGGCTCGGAGTAAACAGGGACACCCGCGGGGACACGCCGGAGCTTGTCCTCCCGCGTGGGACTCGGGGATGGAGCCCACCTTAGTACCCGCCCACCCTGCTCGCCCAGCCCTGGGCACGGGAGGGGCAGGCCCTGGTTTGGAGGGAGGTGAGTCACCAGCGGGTGGGGTTGAGGAAGGGCCACCCCCTTTCGCCCAAGAAGCCGGGGCTCATTTATTTTTCTGCTTTTTTTTTTTTTTTTTTTTAAATACCTTCTGACTGGTTTGCCATCAATTCAGAGTTCTAGATTCCTAGAGCCAGGATTTGGAATAAGATGAGGGACTCTGGACCTTCATTTCCAGGCCTCGGGTTCCAAGAAGGTGTCTGCTGAGTGCCGGACCTTTGTCCCCAGGCTCAGCCCACACGGGAATGATACTTTGCAGAAGGCAGGCGCCGGGCGGTTCCCAGGGGCCAGTGAACGTGCTTCTGGCCACTGCCCCCTTCTGGGCGGCGTTTTATGGCTGTTCCCTTAGTGTCTGACTTTCTGGGTGTCTGCATGTCAGAGTTCAAGGAGCCGGGCAGACGACGTCGGCTGCCAAAAATTGACGCTGGAGAGGAGGGACGATTCCCCCTTTTACGTTCTAGTCACGGAAAGATCCCCACTCCAGTCTGTCCTTGGCAGAAACAGGAGCAGCACAAAGGACTTGCCTCCTAATGACAGTGATCTCAACCTTTAGCTTCTTCCAGCCGGCTTTGCTCAGCGCCGTGGCCACCTGCCTTTAGTCTCCCGGGCTAGAAACCTCAGACTTTTTGCCAACTCAAGGGGGCCTTTCCTTCCTATATCCAATCTTGCCAGCCTATGCTCCAGGCTTGTCGTTTTTTTCCTTTGAAATATATCTCAGATTTCCTCCATTTCCACTGCTGGAGAGTTGCTCCAGGCAAGAATAGGGTCTTATTTCTCCTTTTATCCAGCTCCCATAGCCCAATACAGTGTGAGACGCACTGTGGGGACTCACCAAATGCCTACCAGGTTCCTCCCAGGGCCCCTCCCAGTATTGGGATTCAAGTGAAATCAGGTTGAAACAGACTTGGGACAGCTTGACAGCTTTGAAAGGAAAATGGTATCTGGAGCAACCACATGTAGCCTGAAAGGGCTTGAAGGGGCTTTCCTCCCTCCCCGTACCCATCTGTCAGGTGACTCTTCCAAAAACTGCTCTCCCTGTGTCTCTTCCTTGCTGGGGAAACTCTAGTGGGTGTCTATAGACCAGAGTCAAATGTGAACTCCTCTTCAGTCATGGTCTTCCAAAACTTGGCCTCAGTCGGCATGCACTTCTCACTTGCAACCTCCTATCCCCTGCTATATCCTGAATGTGAATGTGTATTAACTTTATATTGTTAAAAAAAAAAAAAAAAAGTAATAACTAGTGGTTAAAAAAAGTACAGGAAGGTACAAAGTAAAAGGAAACTTGATGCTCTCCACACCCCCATTTTTCAGCTGCACCCTTAGAGTAACTTCTATTAACAGTTCTTCAGGTCTCCCCTACCAGCAGAATTTCCCCCCCACACCCTGCCCCCAGAGTCTTGCCCTGTTGCCCAGGTTGGAGTGCAGTGGCCTTATCTCGGCTCACTACAACCTCTGCGTCCCAGGTTTGGCAATTCTCCTGCCTTGGCCTCCCGAGTAGCTGGGATTACAGGCACACGCCACTATGCCCAGCTAATGTTTTTGTATTTTTGGTAGAGACGGGATTTCACCATGTTGGCCAGGCTGTTCTCAAACTCCTGACCACGTGATCTCCCCTCCTCAGGCTCCCAGAGTGCTGGGATTACAGGCGTGAGCCACCGTGCCCGGCCAGGAGAGTTTTTAAAACAGTAACATGCAGGCCAGGTGTGGTGGCTCATGCCTGCAATCCCAACACTTTGGGAGGCCAAGGCAGGCGGATCACTTTTCAGGAGTTCGAGACCAGACTGGCTAACATGGCGGAACCCCATCTCTACTAAAAATACAAAAATGAGCCAGGTATGGTGACGCATACCTGTAATCCCAGCTACTGGGGAGGCTGAGGCACGAGAATCGCTTGAACCCGGGAGGTGGAGGTTGCGGTGAGCCGAGGTCGTGCCACTGTACTCCAGCCTGAGCAACAGAGGGAGACCCTCTCTCAAATAAATAAATAAATAAATAGATAGATAAATAAATAAATAAATAAAACAGTAATATACAAATATAAGTGAATATCCTTTAAAACCACAAAGGAACTCATATGATATATACTGTTCTGTAAGTTGCCTTTTTTTCAATTAACTTAGCTTGATCCCTTTCCACATTGCATGAACGCATTTAGCTTACCCTTTTATCTTGGCTACTTGGAATCTCCTTGCTTGGATGTTCCACAATTTGCTGGTATTGTTGGGCACTTGGGTTATTTCCAGCAGGTGAACTGCTCAGGGTATGTCTGTAAGGTGAGAGAATGCGTATTTATGTCTTTTTTTTTTTTTTTTTTGAGACGGAGTTGCACTTTTGTTGCCCAGGCTGGAGTGCAGTGGCATGATCTCGGCTCACTGCAACCTCTGCCTCCCAGGTTCAAACTATTCTCCTGCCTCAGCCTCCCGAGTAGTTGAGATTACAGGTGCCCGTCACCATGCCTGGCTCATTTTTGTATTTTTAGTAGAGACAGGGTTTCTCCATGTTGGCCAGGCTGGTCTCAAACTCCTGACCTCAGGTGATCCACCCACCTTAGCCTCTCAAAGTGCTGGGATTACAGGTGTGAGCCACCTCGCCCTGCTGAGAATGCATATTTCTACCTGAGCCATTGATTATACAGTTCCCCTGCTCCTCTACCCTCCTCAGAAAAGCCCTCCTGTTATTCTCGCTCTGCCCATCTCTCCTGTTCCAAACTTGTATTCAGGATAGCTTCAGTATCCAGAGTGTAGCACTTTATTACTTTATTTTGTGGGCTCTATATCCACCACTAGACTATATACTCCTTGAGGGCAGGAACCATGTCTTTTTCTTCTTTGTTTCCACCCAGCGTGAGAGGCTCTTGATTGGTAAAAGGAATGTTAGGACTAGAATTGCCTTCCCTGGAACAGGATGTGACTTCAAGCATCTTCTTCCCTCTCTTTCTCCTATAGCATTCATTGTTTGATCCTCTCCGCCTCAGCGCCTTCTCTTCCTCCCCACATCTGTTCTTAAGAGGCATTTTCAAATTCTTGGGTTGGGATTATAACCAAAATAGTAGGGAATCATGGAGGAATTCTCTGCAATTCATGATTGATACCTGGAATGGTGATTAGGGCAAAGAAGCTAGTGTGGGGAAAGGGTATCTTCTTTTTCAGGTCGCTCAGCAAATTACAAAATACTCCCTTTTCTAAGTATAATAGGGCCTGGGCTGGGGCATTAATTGGGCAGCTCTGGAACTGAATGTCAAGCCAGAGGCTAGCACCACCTAGTGGTCAGTTAAGGAAGTGTGCGTAGGAAGGGTATCTCGGAAAAGTCTGACGGCAGGCGGAGAGAGGGAGAAGGACCAGTATTTATTGAGCGCTGACCATGTCCCAGGCCCACGCAGTGGACTTTATTTACAGTATCAGCTCACTTAAGTCTACCTTTTGTCATGGGTGTTATTTCCAGTGTGTATAAGAAAATAGAGGCCGGGCGCGGTGGCTCAAGCCTGTAATCCCAGCACTTTGGGAGGCCGAGACGGGCGGATCACAAGGTCAGGAGATCGAGACCACCTGGCTAACATGGTGAAACCCCGTCTCTACTAAAAAATACAAAAAATTAGCCGGGAGAGGTGGCGGGCGCCTGTAGTCCCAGCTGTTCCGGAGGCTGAGGCAGGAGAATGGCATAAACCCGGGAGGCGGGGCTTGCAGTGAGCTGGGATCCGGCCACTGCACTCCAGCCTGGGCGACAGAGCGAGACTCCGTCTCAAAAAAAAAAAAAAAAGAATCTTCTGAGAGAGTAAGGAATCTGCACCAAATAATGGTGCAGATCCAAGCCCGGATTTCATTCACTTAATAAAAATATTAGGTACCTTGTATAAGCAAGTACATTGCTAGGCACTAGGGATAAGAAAGGGAAACACACAGTCTCAGCCTTCAAGAAGCTTGCAGGTTAGCTGGGTGCTCAACAAGTGACAGACAATGACAACACAGTCAGTACCTTAACACCCGTGATGAAGGCATGCACAGAAGGGCATGGGAACCCAGGAAGGATACCTCTTCCAGGCAAGGTGGTCCAGAGAGAAAGCAGCAGGTGATGCCAAGCTAAACGTTGAATGAGAGGAAGAAAATGACAACCGATAACGAAAAGAAAGGGTGTTTTAGGCTGCATGGTAGGCAAAGGCATTGGAGGCATGAGAAGTTTAAAATATGTGAAGAACATCAAATATGGTATGATAGCTGAAGTTTAAGGTACTTTGAGGGGAGGGATAGATGAAGTATCAGAAAGCCTAATCACAAAGCATGATGTTAGCCACAGTAAGGACTTAGAATTTTTTTCTAAAGGTAGTGTAGAGCCAGTTGAGAAATTGGTGAAGTCCTTAATGCATGAGCGATAGAGCTGGAGAGGAAGAGGATTCAGAAACAATTAAAAAGTAGGATCTAGTATACTAACCAGTTAACTGTATAGGCCTCAAGATAGTGACAGAGAATTCTGAGTCTAGAAAATTTGGCTCACATTAGAATCACCTGGAGAGTTTTTAAAAATCCCAGTGCTGTGGTGGCATGCATCTGTAGGCCCAGCTGCTCAGGAGACTAAGGTGGGAGGATGGCTTGAGCTCAGGAGGTTGAGGCTGCAGTGAACCATGATCATGCCACTGCACTCCAGCCTGCGTAACAGAGTGCAACCCTGTCTCAAAAAGAAAAATAAATGTATCAGTGCTGGAGGATTTATGCTTGATTTCAAGACTTGTAAGCCACAGTAATCAAGACTATGTGGTGCTAGCATGAGAACTGATAAACAGATCCATGAAACAGAATAGAGAACCAGAAATAGACTTACAATCATTTGATTTCTTAAATAAAAATTATATATGCATTTATTATTTTATAATGTTACTTTTATACACTTTTATCTTGGAATTATTATTTTTCATTTGATTAGTTTTCTATGCATCTATCATTTTTCCCAAATATCTCAACATAATTTTTAAAAATCAGATGGTTGTTCGATTTCTTATTGCAATTCCTTCGTGTTTACCACCCCTCCACCCTGCTCATCCCTATCTCACCCTGTGCAACTTCTGCATTCTTGCTTCAATGTTGACTAGGCACAGCCTTCGTTTTTCTTTTTAAGACAGAGTTTTGCTCTTGTTGCCCAGGCTGGAGTGCAGTGGTATGATCATAGCTCACTGCAGCCTCAACCTCCCAGGCTTAAACTCTTCTCCCCTGTCAACTTTCCAAGTAGCTGGGACTACAGGCACATGCCACCATGCCTGGCTTCAGCATCCATTCTTAAATTCCTCTTCACCATTGATCTGGAATTTTACTCGGAGCTGGAACCTGTCTGAGACCAGACTATTGGAAGTCTCTTACTGCTGGAGGATGGTATCGCTGGGAAAGCCCCACTCCCACACCCAGGAATGCAGGATCCATCTCAGTGCAACTGTTCTCAGCTCTCTACTTGTCTGGGGTACCACACTTCTCAACTGGATTCTGTACTTCTCATAAAGGTATTTTGATCAGCAAATTGTTAAGTCTGTGTTTCTGCAAGGGGATGAGAGGTGGGACTTCCTATTGCACCAACTTGCTGACCCCACTGTAAAGGTCATTTGATTTTGAAAAAGATGTCAAAGCCAGTCAGTGGAGAAAGGAATGTCTGTTCAATAAATAATTCTGGAACAACTTCACATCTATATGGGAGAAATAAATGAACCTTGACCCCTACCTCCCACCATATGCAAAAAATTAATTCAAGATTGATTACAGGCCGGGCCTGGTGGCTCACACCTGTAATCCCAACACTTTGGGAGGCTGAAGCGGGCAAATCACCTGAGGTCAGGAGTTCAAGACCAGCCTGGCCAACATGGTGAAACTCTGTTTCTACTAAAAATACAAACCTTAACAGGCCAGGCATGGTGGCTCACACCTGTAATCTCAGCACTTTGGGAGGCCAAGGTGGGTGGATCATCTGGGCTCAGGAGTTCAAGACCAGCCTGGCCAACATGGCAAAACCCTGTCTTTACTAAAGATACAAAAATTAGCTGGGCGTGTTGGTGCATGCCCGTAATCACAGCTACTCAGGAGGCTGAGGCAGGAGAATCGCTTGAACCTGGGAGATGGAGGTTGCAGTGAGCTGAGATCACACCACTGCACTCCAGCCTGAATGACAGAGCAAGACTCTGTCTCAAAAAAAAAAATTAATTTAAAAACATAGGCTGGGCGTGATGGCTCACGCCTGTTATCCCAGCACTTTGGGAGGCCAAGGTGGGCGGATCACGAGGTCAGGAGATCGAGACCATCCTGGCTAACACGGTGAAACCCCGTCTCTACTAAAAATACAAAAAATTAGCTGGGCGTGGTGGCGGGCACCTGTAGTCCCAGTTACTCAGGAGGCTGAGACAGGAGAATGGCGTGAACCCGGAAGGCAGAGCTTGCAGTGAGCCGAGATCACACCACTGCACTCCAGCCTGGGTATCACAGCGAGACTCCCTCTCAAAAATAAATAAATAAAATAAAATAAAAATACAAAAATTAGCTGGATGTGGTGGTGAGCGCCTGTAATCCCAGCTACTCAAGAGGCTGAGGCAGGAGAATTGCTTGAACCCAGGAGGTAGAGGGTGGAGTGAGCCGAGATCACGCCACTGCACTCCAGCCTGGGTGACAGAGTGAGACTCCGTCTAAAAAAAAGATTGATTATAGACCTAAACCACAAATGCTAAAATCATAAAGCTTTTAGGCAAAAACACAGAGTATCTTCATAACTTGGAGGAAAGCAATCCCTTCTTAAGCTATAGAAAGCAATAACATAAAATAAATTTCTTGATAAGTGAAACGTCAAAATAGAAAACTTTTGCTCGTCAAAAGACATCATTATCGTGCAATCCCAGCACTTTGGGAGTCTGATGTAGAAGGACTGCTTGAGGCCAGGAGTTTGAGACCAGCCTGGCCAACAAAGCTAGACTCTGTCACTACAAAAAATTTTTTAAATGAGCTGAGTGTGGTGGTGTGCACCTGTAGTCCCAGCTACTCCAGATCCTGAGAAAAGACGATTGCCTGAGCCCAGGAGTTAGAGGCTGCAGTGAGTTATGATTGTGCCACTGCACTCCAGCCTGAGTGACAGAGTGAGACCCTGACTAAAAAAAAAAAAAAAAAAAAAAAAGATGTTATTATGAACGTAAGTCAAATAGATAGACAAAACATTGATCTGAGAAGGGACAAAGGAATGTGAGATATATTAAAAATTCCTATAGTATAGTAATAAAATGACAGCCCAATGAATGGACAATAAGCATATGAAAGGTACTCGAGGCCAGGTGCCCTGGCTCATGCCTGTAATCCCAGCACTTTGGGAGGCCGAGGTGGGCGGATCACCTGAGGTCAGGAGTTCGAGACCAGCCTGGCCAGCATGGCAAAACCATGTCTCTACTAAAAATACAAAAATTAGCTGGGCGTGGTGGTGGGCGCCTGTAATCCCAGCTACTTGGGAGGTTGAGGCAGGAGAATCACTTGAACCCAGGAGGTGGAGGTTGCAGTGAGTTGAGATTGTGCCATTGCACTCCAACCTGGGCAATGAGAGCAAAACTCCGTCTCAAAATAATAAAAAAAAAAATAAAAAATAAAATAAAAAATGATCTAGATATGGAGGTGCATTCCTGTAGTCCTAGCTACTCAAGAGGCTGAGGCAGGAGGATTGCTTGAGCCTAGAAGGTTGAGGCTGCAGTGAGCAGTGATTGTGCCACTGTGCTCCAGCCTGGGCAACAGAGTGAGACCTTGTCTCAAAAATAAAAAGAAAACGGCCGGGCGCGGTGGCTCAAGCCTGTAATCCCAGCACTTTGGGAGGCCGAGACGGGCGGATCACGAGGTCAGGAGATCGAGACCATCCTGGCCGACACGGTGAAACCCCGTCTCTACTAAAAAATACAGAAAACTAGCCGGGCGAGGTGGCGGGCGCCTGTAGTCCCAGCTACTTGGGAGGCTGAGGCAGGAGAATGGCGTGAACCCGGGAGGCGGAGCTTGCAGTGAGCTGAGATCCGGCCACGGCACTCCAGCCTGGGCGGCAAAGCGAGACTCCGTCTCAAAAAAAAATAAAAAAAAAAAATAAAAATAAAAATAAAAAGAAAAAAGAAAAAGAAAAGAACTCAGTATCTTTAGTTATTAAGAAAATGCAAATTGGCTGGGCACAGTGGCTCACGCCTGTAATCCCAGCACTTTGGGAGGCCGAGGCAGGCAGATCATGAGGTCAGGAGATTGAGACCATCCTGGCAAACACAGTGAAACCCTGTCTCTACTAAAAATACAAAAAAATTAGCCGGGCGTGGTGGCGGGCGCCTGTAATCCTAGCTTCTTGGGAGGCTGAGGCAGGAGAATGGCGTGAACCCGGGAGGTGGAGCTTGCAGTGAGCGGAGATCGCACCAATGCACTCCAGACTGGGCAACAGAGTGAGACTCCGTCTCAAAAAAAAAAAAAAAAGAAACAGAAAATGCAAATTATGCCAGGCGCGGTGGCTTATGCCTGTAATCCCAGCACTTTGGGAGGCTGAGATGGACAGATCACGAGGTCAGGAGATCGAGACCATCCTGACTAACACAGTGAAACCCTGTCTCTACTAAAATTACAAAAAATTAGCCAGGCGTGGTGGCAGGTGCCTGTAGTCCCAGCTACTCGGGAGGCTGAGGCAGGAGAATGGCGTGAACTCAGGAGGCGGAGCTTGCAGTGAGCCAAGATGGTGCCACTGCACTCCAGCCTGGGTGCAGAGTGAGACTATGTTTCAAAAAAAAAAAAAGTGGCCGGGCGCGGTGGCTCAAGCCTGTAATCCCAGCACTTTGGGAGGCCGAGACGGGCGGATCACGAGGTCAGGAGATCGAGACCATCCTGGCTAACACGGTGAAACCCCGTCTCTACTAAGAAATACAAAAAACTAGCCGGGCGAAGTGGCGGGCGCCTGTAGTCCCAGCTACTCGGGAGGCTGAGGCAGGAGAATGGCGTGAACCCGGGAGGCGGAGCTTGCAGTGAGCTGAGATCC
>NC_037679.1:16061795-16178391 GCF_003255815.1 Theropithecus gelada | reverse complement strand
AAAAAAAAAAAAAAAAAAAAAAAAAAAAAAAAGCAAATTATAACCACAGTATGATACCTCTCCATACTCACCAAAATGATTAAACTTTAAAAAACTGACAGTACCAAATGTTAGTGGGAATACAGAGCAACTGGAACTCTCATACATCATTAGTGGGAATGTAAAGTATACTATCAATTTGGAACAATATGTAGCAGTTTCTCATAAAACTACACATACACCTACCCTATGACTCAGCAATTCTATTCCTAGTTATTTATCCGAGAGAAATGAAAGCATATGTTCACACACAGACTTGAACATAGAATATTCATAGCAGTTTTCTTCACAGTAGCCAAAAGCTGGCTATAGCTCAGGTATCCTTCATTTGAAAAAGGATAAACAAACTGTGGTATAGATCCACCATGGGACACTACTCAGCAACAAAAATGAAAGAACTATAGATACATGCAGCAACATGGATGAACCTCAAAACATGTTACTGAAAAGAAACCAGACATAAAAGTACATCCTACATTACTCTGCTTTAAAAAAAATCAGAGGCCGGGTGCGGTGGCTCACGCCTGTAATCCCAGCACTCTGGGAGGCCGAGGCGGGCAGATCACAAGGTCAGGAGATCAAGACCACGGTGAAACCCTGTCTCTACTAAAAATACAAAAAATTAACTGGGCGCGGTGGCGGGCGCCTGTAGTCCCAGCTACTCAGGAGGCTGAGGCAGGAGAATGGCGTGAACCCGGGAAGCAGAGCTTGCAGTGAGCCGAGATCGCCCCACTACACTCCAGCCAGGGGGACAGAGCAAGGCTCTGTTTCAAAAAAAAAAAAAAATCAGAACAGTAGCTTTCCCTGTGGGTTGGGGTAAGGGTAATGATCCACATCTTGATAGAAGTTTGGGTGTCACAAAGCAACGACCTGGTAGGGCAGAGATTTGAACACATGTGGTCTGCCAGCGACCATGGTTTTAATCACCATACTATGTAGCCTTGCCCAGGCTGTGGAGCCTCAAATGTGGATGAGATCACACAGAAAGAGTATCCCGTGAAGACAGGAGACTGAGAGGAAGGACCCAGAGAGGTAGGCCGAAGACCAAGAAAGGAATCATGAAAAGTACTTGGGGGAGAACTTACTCAAGAATGGCTAACAGTGTTGAGTACTGGTAAGAGGTTCAACAAGAGAGAGACAGGAATGTGCCATCATTCAAGGCCCCTAGGAGAGTGTATGTGACATAGGCCAGGACAGTTTCATGACTGGTGGGGGCAGCAGCCAGCTGGCAGTGTAATGAGGAGGTAAGGAAGAGAAGACTGAATATGAGTAACTGCATAGGGGAAGGGAGAGAGGCAAGACAGTAATTAGAAAGCTGAGATTTCCTTGCAGAGGCACAATCCTGACCACAGCTGACTCCATCCAGAGCTGCATGACTTTGCCCATTCACCAGGATGGCTACTTTGTCTTTCTGTGAAGTAAAGGTCCCTTCACCACAGTAAGCCTGTGACAGCCCGAGGGCTCCATTTGAAGCCTTGAGATCAGCTGACTCCACCATTGCTCACATCCTGTCATCCTTGGCAGGCCTTGATGGGCATCTATCCTTCTCCACTCAGCCCAGTCCTTCCTCTTCCTAACACTGTTATACTGCTCTCCACCCCTCTTCTTGCTTGCAGCCTGGAGCCACCCCTGGCTCACATTATCCTTGCCCCTCTTGACTTGTCTGGAACCTGATCCTTCCTTGAGAACATTCTTCCTTTAATGAGGTATCACTTACTCTCTCAAGTGTATAGGGCGGGTGGTAGTGGGAAGACGGACAGGCAGCCCACCTGGGAGTCTCCATTTCCTATGGCCATGTGGCTTCACCATGGTCTTAGTTAGGGATGCATTTAACAGCAAGTAATGGAAGACCCAATTAAAGCAGGCTGAACAATGAGGAGTTTTATAGCAGGTCCAGGACTGGTTGATTCATCAAGGGTTTTCCACCTCTTCACACTCATACTTTATCCTCATTGGTTGGTAGTATCTCCCCTCCCAGTTGCAATGTGGTTGCAGCTATTCCAATCCTAAAAGTGAGCATGGCACTGAAGAAGAACAAAACTTTTCCCAGAAGCCCCCTAAGTCCTATTGACCAGGATTGGGTCACTGGCCAAGGGAATAGAAATACTATGATTGGCTAAGCCAACTGGATTCATCTCCTGAATATATAGGAGGGGGACACCTGTGTGAAATCCAGACTTTGCTAGCAAGGGAGAAAAGCTTGGCTGCTGAATAGGCACCGCCAGTGCTTGCCTCAATAGTCATATCAAATTCCTCTTCCTTTAAGAACCAGCTATTTCACCTTCCACTGGGATGTGCAACATAGGGTTTAAGGGCAACAGTTCTGGTGCCAAACCAAATGGATTCGAATCCCAGCTCTCTCACTTTAACCTTGAGCAAGTTGCTGAACTTTCCATGCCACAGTTTCCTCATTTGTAAAATGAGGGTTATCAGCACTATCCAATATAATTTTCTGTGATGACGGAAATGCCCCATGTCTGTTCTAATATAGTAGCCACAAGTCATACATGGCTATTGCACATTTGAAATATGGCTGATACATCAGAGGCATTGAATTTTAAAACTGAAATAGCCACAAGTGATTAGTAGCTACTGTATTGGGCACGTAGTTCTAGCTCATATTATTATTGTAGGATAAAAAGTACAGTGCTTCAATTTTAGAGTAAGAATTGAAGCAACACATAAAGCCCCACTAAGTGTTAGTTATTATTTTTGCTGTTATCCACTGATGTCCTGGTCACTTTACTCTGTGAAGGCTTTGTTTATTTTATTTTTATTTTTTTGAGGCAGGCTCTCACTCTGTTGCCCAGGCTGGAGTGCAGTGGTGCAATTATGGCTCACTGCAGCCTTGACATCCTGGGCTCAGGAATCCTCCCACCTTAGCCTCCCCAATGACTGGAACTACAGGCACATACCACCATGCCAGGCTAATTTTTGTATTTTTTCTAGAGACAGCAGTTCACCATGTTGCCCAGGCTGGTCTCAAACTCCTGGCCTCAAGCAATCTGCCCACCTCAGCCTCCCAGAGTGCTGGGATTACAGGCATGAGCCACCACGCCTGGCCTTCTGTGAAGACTTTAGCAGCCGACTGTCTTCCTGTCCACCTCAGGCTTTCCACAAACCCAGATGGTTTCAGTGCTCATGCAGGTAGTCCAGCCAACACCCTGGCCTCTTGGTTCCTTGTTCTCTTTGACGCCAATGACTTACCTCTGTGTTGCTGTAACCACTCACTCTCATAGCCACCACCTTTACCACACCCTTGCAGGAGAGCTGGACTGAAATCTCACTCCCTAGATTCTGACCACAACATCCTACCCTTACAGTTCTTTCTTTCCCTTGCCTCTAAGAAGCCTGGTCTTTAAGTCTGTTGAGACTTCCAGTTTCTTGCCTTTCTTTCCTTTGACACTGGCCCCTCGTGTCTTTACTTTTCTTCCTAACCAGTCTCCATTCCACAGTGCTTCACCTCTGCTCTTCAACTGTATTGTCTCCCTCTCTGTTGTTATTAACCTTCTGAATGGATCTCCTTGCTTCAGGACTTATCTTTTAAATCCATCCTCAGCTGGGCGCGGTGGCTCAAGCCTGTAATCCCAGCACTTTGGGAGGCCGAGGTGGGTGGATCACGAGGTCAGGAGATCGAGACCATCCTGGCTAACTTGGTGAAACCCCGTCTCTACTAAAAATACAAAAAACTAGCCGGGCGTGGTGGTGGGCGCCTGTAGTCCCAGCTACTCGGAGGCCGAGGCAGGAGAATGGCGTGAACCTGGGAGGCGGAGCTTGCAGTGAGCCGAGATTGCGCCACTGCACTCCAGCCTGGGTGACATAGCGAGACTCCGTCTCAAAAAAAAAAAAAAAAAAAAAAATCCATCCTCCACATTGCAGCTAGGCTGGGCTGATCCCTCTACTAAATCTTATCATATGACCCACCTGTCTAAATCTTCTAATGCTCCCCATTGCCCACTACTACCCGTTCCCAGAAGGTACCATGCTCCCACAGGTGTCCGTGCCTTTGCATATACTAAACCTTCTTCCTGCCTCAATGCTCTTCTTGTTCTTTGCCTGAATAATTCCTATGTCCCTTCAAGATTCATTTCAGGCTGGGCACGGTGGCTCATGCCTGTAATCCCAACATTTTGGGAGGTCGAGGCAGGAGGATCACTTGAGTTCAGGAGTTCAAGAGCCTGGACAATATATTGAGACCCTGTTCTATGAGAGAGAGAGAGAGAGAGAGAGAGAGAGAGAGAGAAGGATTCAGGCATGCTTTATGCTGAAAGTATAGAGCTGTCATAACTACAGAGCAGGAGGGTGGAGATTTGGGGAATCAAGGGGATAATAAATGGAACAAGTGCCTGAAGAGGCAGAAGGGAGGGGCCTTGAGCACAGGTGTTTCCTAATTAAATGATGAGTTGGTATGAAGATGGATGGAAACTTGGGGAGAACAGTGAAGGCCTGGGAGATAGAGTTGGCTAGGGGCCCTCAGCAGCTTCCCACAATTCTTTTGTGACCCCCTTCTCGTTTCCCTCATCCTCCACAAATCACGGGCCACTATTCAGTGTTCTTGAACTGTCTTGTCTGTGAAATGTATTGAGCTCCAGCAATCAATCCATCAATCAGTTTAGTCCTTATATAGGAGACTATGTGTAAAACATTTAGCCCAGAACCAAGTACACGGGAGACACTCAGTTAATTGTAGCCCTTGGTATCTTTACCAGCAAGAATGCATGTTGTCTTTTCTAGCTGCTGCACCGCAGTGTGTACAGTATAATATGAGTCCTTGCCCTCCTTGAACTTGTGTTATTGTTGAGGAAGAAAGATGTACCCACAAAATAATTAAAAAGCAATACAAAGGAACATGTAGTGGCCACCAGTATCCAAATTGTGCTTCCATTATTATTATTATTATTATTATTATTATTATTATTATTGAGACAGACCCTCACTCTGTCGCTGAAGTGCAGTGGTGTGATCCTGGCTCACTGTAACCTCCACCTCCTGGGTTTAAACAATTCTCGTGCCTCAGCCTCCCAAGTAGCTGGGACTACAGGACAGTGCCACCATGCCTGGCTAATTTTTGTATTTTTAGTAGAGATGGGGTTTCACCATGTTGGCCAGGCTGATCTCGAACTCCTTACCTCAGGTGATCTGCCCACCTTGGCCTCCCAAAGTGCTGGAATTGCTTTTTTTTTTTTTACACAACCAGCACTAAAAAGTATGTTTTACATCATGACTTAGAATTCAGATACATATAGGGCGGGCAGTGGTGGCTCATGGCTGTAATCCCAGCACTTTGGGAGGGCGAGGTGGGTGGATCACCTGAGGCCAGGAGTTCAAGACCAGCCTGACCAATATGGTGTCTCTACTAAAAATACAAAAATTAGCTGGGTGTCGTGGCATGCGCCTGTAGTCCCAGCTACTGGGGAGGCTGAGACAGGAGAATTGCTTGAACCTGGGAGGCGGAAGTTGCAGTGAGCTGAGATCACGCCACTGTACTCCAGCCTGGGAAAAAGAGGGAGACTCCATCAAAAAAAAAAAAAAAAAAAAAAAAAGAATTCAGATACATATATAAAGCTGAAACAAAAGTTTAATTAAACAATACTTATCCTTACTTCACATGATGCCTTCTGATATTTATTTTTTAATTTTATTCACTCTTTTATTTTTATTTTTTATTTTTTGAGATGGAGTCTTGCTCTGTTGCCCAGAATGGAGTGTAGTGGTATGATCTCAGCTCACTGCAGCCTCCACCTCTTGGGTTCCAGTGATTCTCCTGCCTCAGCCTCCCAGGTAGCTGGGATTACAGGCACGTGCCACTGTGCCCGGTTAATTTTTTGTGTTTTTTAGTAGAGACGAGGCTTCATCATGTTGGCCAGGCTGGTCTCGAACTCCTGACCTCAGGTGATCCACCTACCTCGGCCTCTCAAAGTGCTAGGATTACAGGCATGAGCCGCTGCGCCTGGCCTTTACTTCAGTTTTAAAGAGTGATGGTCAAGACACTGTTGTTTTTTTTTTTATGTTTTGGTTTTTAATTTTGTTTTAAATTTTTTTCATAGACATGGGATGTTGCTATGTTGCCCAGGCTGGTCTCGAACTCCTGGCCTCCAGCAATCCTCCTGCCTCAGCCTCCCAGAGTATTGGGATTACAGGTGTGAGCCATTGTGCCTGGTCAAGATGCTGTTATGGGCTGAGTTGCATTCCTCAAAAATTCTCTTGAAGTCCTAATCCCAAGTACCTCAGGATGTGACCTTATTTTGAAGGACCCACTTACAGGGTCTTTACAGAGGTAATTAAGTTAAAATGAGGCCATTAGGGTGGTGCTTAATGCAATATGACTGGTATCCTTGAAAGAAGGGGAAACTTGGAGGCTGACTCGCATACAAAGAGAACACTGTGTGAATGTGAAAATGGTCACCTACAAGCCAAGGAGGGAGGCCTGGAACAGAGCCTTCCTTCACATCCCTGAGAAGGAATCAATCAACCCTGCTCATGTTAACCTTGATCTTGGACTTCTAGCCTCCAGCATCTTGAGAGATTTCTGTTGTTTAAGTCATACAATTTGTAGTACTTTGTTACAGCAGCCCTAGCAAACTGATACACTCACCAAATTGATTTTGTGACTCACTATTGGGTTGTAAAATTGATTTTGTGACTCACTATTGGGTTGTAACCGGCAGTACACAGACATAAAGTTATTTTTTCCTTTTGCTTTCTCTTGTGCAATCTTTTGTGTGTGTGTGTGTGTGTGTGACGGAGTCTCGTTCTGTCACCAGGCTGGAGTGCAGTGGCGTGATCTCGGCTCACTACAATCTCTGCCTCCCAGGTTCAAGTGATTTCCCTGCCTCAGTCTCCCAAGTAGCTGGGACTACAGGCATGCACTACCACGCCCGACTAATTTTTTGTATTTTTAGTAGAGACAGGGTTTCACCATGTTGACCAGGATGGTCTCAATCTCCTGACCTTGTGATCTGCCTGCCTCAGCCTCCCAAAGTCCTGGGATTACAGGCATGAGCCTCTCTTGTGCAATCTTTACCACCACTCGATGGGATGGCAGGGCCCAGGAGAGGGTGATACAGTCACCCTCACAGTCATGCAGGTGCAGATGTCATTAATGAAGGTCTGACAGACCCTGCAATTGTACAATCTGAAGATGAGTATCTCCTTAAATTTCATACTCTAGGCACTTTACCCTAGCCTAGACTCTGTTGAAGTAAGTATGACTATTATTCTCATTTGAGGGATTGACACCTGATTGAGAACCTCCTAAATGGAATCAGACCCAAGCCAGATTTGCCTCTAAATTCTGTTTTTTTCCCCCTTGCATCACAGTGTTCCCATTGGTATAATCAGTTAGAGAGGGAGACAATAAATACCATTTTTCTACCAGTACTTGCCCCTTGCCTTCCTACCCCTTAAAAGGAGCGAAAGTCAGAGAGCACATTTACTCTTTTCCCTCCTGCTACCCAAGTCTTTGGGGACTTGTAGCTCTGACACCCCTAGATGGTGAAACCTGGCTTCACCTACTGTCTGTGGATGTCTGCAGGCAGAGTGGGCACCCGGGAGCACATACAAAGCACGTGTGCCGTGAACACGTATGTACACACACCTTGATACTAGGATGGCTTGTTGGACAAGCCAATGGACAGAGTCCCTGCCTGCCACCTCCACCCGTGCCTCCCTTCTCTTCCATTCACTGCCCTGCAGACACAGCGGACACATATGCACATACACTCTCAATAGGATTCTTTTGGCAGTAATATGACCCCCAAATCTGGGGACTTCTATGTAGGATGGAGACCCTTCTCCTTTCCTCATACCTGGTTTATTAAGAACCATAAAAATAGTGCCTGAAAGTTACTGTGTGTCAGTCACTGTTCTAAGCCTTCAGATGTATTACTGCATTTGATTCTCACAACATTATGAGTTAAGACTTATTTGCTCCACTTTACAGATGACGAGAATGAATCACAGAGTAAATTGCCCAGGGTTGTGTGGTTAGCAGCATTAGCAGGATTTGAACCCAAGCAGCCTGTATGCACAGTCCAGTCTCTTAACTGCTATATTCTGCTGTGTTCAAACCCTCTGCTGCCTGGCTGGATCCACACACATGCACTCATGCACAGACCTGCGGGGTACCAAGGGATGGAGTGGGAGGAGCTGGGTCTGGAAATCAGTTCAGGCACCAGGGGGCAGCATAGGCCTAGCTTTGGCCCCTCAGCCCAGCCCGGCTATGGGAGGGAGGAGGGGAGCAGAAACTTCCTCCCGCCGCCCCTCAGACACCACCTCTTCCACACACCTGGGCTCTCAGGTGTCCGGGAGTAAAGGCCTCTCTGGGTCCCTTGGTCTCCTCCAGCTCCTCCCCCAGCAAAAACTGCAGAACCCTCCACTAGTTATGATGATGACTCAGAAGCTGAGCAAGACTGTGTGTGTGTGTGTGTGTGTGTGTGTGTGTGTGTGGTGTTGTGATTACAGTGGGCTCTGAGTGCGGATATGTTTGTGAGCCTGCCTGCACGTATGTGTGTGTGTGTGTGTATGTGTAGTCTTGTGGTCAGGGAAGTTGTGCATGTGTGTGTTTGTTTCTTGGCGTGTCTCAGTGTTTACCCCAGAAACAGATAGGAACTTGGCAGATAGGAACACAGCAGATTCGAATTCAAACTTGTCCCTTGTGAATCTGCAGGCAGCAGCTCCGGCTTGTGCTGGTTCCCCCCACAGTCTCAGGAGGGGTGCCCTGTGAGGAGAGGGCAAAGACCAGCTTCAGTCCAAGGGACTCCTGGAGTCTTCCAGAATTCTGAGCTGAGGGTTCCCCTCCCCCACTCCCTCCCGTCAGTGGTCACGAGACCGACCTCTAAGGCGTTCCCTGCCAGAAGGGAGGGGGACCTAGGAGTTGGCTGGCATCGAGCTCCCCGGCTGCTTTTCAGGGTCCTCCACTGGAGGGAGCGCAGAGTCCAGAGGGATTTACTTTTCCTGAGGCCCTGGGGAGCCCAGTCCCTCGTGGGCCCAAACCCCAGCCCTTGGCAGAGTTTGAGTTTGGGAGCCAACCAGTTAGGGGTGGCATGTCTCTGTTTGATATTGGGTGACTTTCTGGAGAAAAGCTGATGCTTTTGAGGGGGCCAGAGTAAGTGGGGGTCAGCCTCCGCCGGAGCCTGGCTCCAGGGCCTGGACCCCAGTCCTGATCCCCCACGTGCTCCCCCACTCGGCACAGGAGGCACACATATTCACCCCACTTTCTTCCTCTTCCTCCTCCAGCCCACTTTCTCTTCTCTGTGTCGTCAGAGCTCCAGGGAGGGACCTGGGTAGAAGGAGAAGCCGGAAACAGCGGGCTGGGGCAGCCACTGCTTACACTGAAGAGGGAGGACGGGAGAGGAGTGTGTGTGTGTGTATGTATGTGTGTGTTTTATTTTATTTTTCTTTTTGGTGATGGTGGTGGAAGGGGGGAGGTGCTAGCAGGGCCAGCCTTGAACTCGCTGGACAGAGCTACAGACCTATGGGGCCTGGCAGTGCCCGCTGAGAAAGGGAGAAGACAGCAGAGGGGTTGCCTCCGAGGTGGGTGCGGGGGCCTCTTTGAGTGTGTGGGGGTGGATTCGGCGGGGGAGCTCTCGGGATCCTCCCCTGGCTGGGTGGATGGTCCCCAAGAGATGGTTTCAGCTAGTGTTGGTGGCTGGTGGCACTGGGTTTTGGCAGTTTCGAACTCCTGGAGGAATCTGGGAGGGTCCAGGCCTCAGTACTCCCCTCCCCCATGGGTCACGTTTTCACAGCCTCACCCCTGCACCCCCAGGGCAATGGAAAGTCAGGGAAAGAAGGTGAAGGAGTGCTCCTCTGCCCTGGGTCGGGGGAAGTGGCCGCCCCTCCCTGGAAGGTTGATGCCAGAGGGCAGTGGATCCTCGTTAAACCCCTATCCTGCCCTCCGCTAAAGGTTCCTGTTCAAGGGTGTGGCTGGGGGGTGAGCGAGCCCCAGATGTAGACCTCATGGTGCCCCAGAGGAGGGGGAATTTCCCCCTCAAAACTGCTCCACGCTTGGCTGCTGTAGACGCTGAGATTTCCCAGCGGTGGCGCCGAGTTAACCCTCCTCGTGCTGAACTGGCTCCACCTCCCCGCCCGCCCCTACCGCCACATCCACACATTGGGCAACTCAGAGAAGCTGTTTTAACTTTCGATCCTGTGGTCCCACAGTCAGAGGACTTCGGGAGGTAGGGGTTGAGATAAGCGAATTTAGGCCACCAAGCGGGCGGACAAGGATCCCAGACCTTGCGCTTCCCTTCTGGGTTTGGGAGGGAACACTGGCCCCGCCCCTCACGCCGTGGTTCCTCCCTCCCTTCCCCTACAGCGGGCTGAACGCTAAAGGAGCCCCTGTCCTGGTCAAGCCAATCGACCCAGCCTTGTTATGAGTTGGGGTGGGGAGAAATGTGTCCTCCTAATGTCTGGGGAAGAAGAGGGGTTGGATATTTCTAGCCAGGGCCATGCCAGGAGGCTGGTCACTTTGCAAGGGGATGCAGAGGAAAGCGATGCCCACCCATTCCAGAGGACCTTTCTCTCTTGGGTTAGAGAAAGGCCTATTGGAGGGACCTAAGCAGGAGGGGTAAGGATTCGCCTTGAGGAGAAAAGAGCTGGGGGAAGTGGGAACTGGAGGAAAGAGGGGCATGAAGGTCTTGGAGCAGGAAGGTCCAGAGAAGGGGCCTCTCCATTTTCCATCCCTTTGAGAGTCCTGGGTGAAGTGAGAGGCTGAACGTGGAACAGGAGGACTTGGGGTTACTGGTTTTTGGGAGACCGGGGGAGTTGTCATCCCATCCTCTCCCTCATCTCTAGGAGAGGGATATTGTGAGAAACGTGAACTGAGAGGCCCCTGGGAAACCACTGGTCTACCCAGTTCCCCCTGAACCTGGAAATGGGGATGCAACCCCCTCCTCTACTTCCCTGTCCCCTTCTCTCCTTTCTCCCTCTTTTCGTCTCTCTTCTTCACCTCCAGCTTCCTCTCTCTTCTAGGCTCTTTCCTCCTGGCTTACTAAACCTGCCTTTTTTTCCGGTCTCTCCCATCCTCTTCCTTAGTTCTCTCTACTTTCCTTTTCCAACTCTCCTCCTTCAAGTCTCCCATCTTCCCCCACTTCTTAGGATGATCAGATTTGCCCCGGAAGGGATCCTAACAACACAGTGCGATGGTTAATCCCCACTCAGATTCAAAGGCTGCTTTCCAAACTCACCTACTGAGTGACCTTGGGCAGGGTAGAGAAACTCCTTAAGCCTCAGTTTCTTCATCTATAAAATGGATATTATATATTTTCAAAAGTGTCATGAGGCCTGAATGAGATAATGCACTGAGTGTAATGCCTCCTACGTGGTAAGTGCTTAACAAATAGTAGCTGTTATTACTCTCCCATCCTCTTCATCATCTAGCCTTGTGGTTTTCATTTTTATTTAATTTTATTTACTTTTATATATATATATTTTTGAGACAGAGTCTCGCTCTGTCGCCCAGGCTTTTTTGAGACAGTCTTGCTCTGTCGCCCAGGCTTGAGTACAGTGGTGTAATCTTGGCTCACTGCAAGCTCCGCCTCCCGGGTTCACACCGTTCTCTCACCTCAGCCTCCCAAGTAGCTGGGACTACAGGGGCCTGCCACCACGCCCTGCTAATTTTGTTTTTGTATTTTTAGTAGAGACAGGGTTTCACTGTGTTAGCCAGGATGGTCTTGATCTCCTGACCTAGTGATCCGCCCACCTCGGCCTCCCAAAGTGCTGGGATTACAGGTGTGAGCCACCGCTCCTGGCCGAGCCTTGTGGTTTTCAAATTATCTCATGGAGTCCTAGAATTTTGAGAGGTTTGTCTAGGGACGCCTTTGGCGTCAGGAGATGGGGAGAGGGAAGTAGAAGCAGTCAAGTTTCAGGCTTTCCATGCTTGCTTTCAACAGGGCATCTTCAGTTTCGTACCTTTTATGTAATTGAGATTCCACAGATTAAAAGCTGACATTGCCTACTGCTTTAAAAAGTTTGGAAAGTTTTCCGTTCATCTAACACTCATATTTTATAGATGAGAAAATCAAAGCCCACACAGGGAAGGCTCCTTGCCCACAGAACCAGAGTCAGGTCTAGAGCTGCAACCAAATTCTCTGCCATCTCCAAGAGAGCTCTCTCCCTACTGCCCTGTCTCCCTTTGCCTCCCCACCCCTCTGGCTACAGCTCAGCTCTTTCCACCCCTGTGTCTATCACTGAAGGAGTTACCCCCATCTCAGGCATTGACCCAGGATGCCCCTGGTTTAAGGTGGTCTGGCCATGAGTGGTGGTGGGGATGGTCCCTAGGAGGGCTATCTATAGGAGGTCCCTGGCTGCTCCAGAAGATAGGCCAAGTTTCTTGGGCACCCCTCAGAGTGACCTTATTTTTCTCCTCCAGGCAACCTCCAAGTCCCAGATCATGTCTCTGTGGGGTCTGGTCTCCAAGATGCCCCCAGAAAAAGTGCAGCGGCTCTATGTCGACTTTCCCCAACACCTGCGGCATCTTCTGGGTGACTGGCTGGAGAGCCAGCCCTGGTGAGTCCTGGCTGTTCCCTGCTGGTTCCCCAAGTCTTCCCTGACTCATCTTCCTTCTCCTTAGATTTTTTCCCCTCAGCCATGGATTCAGAACTTGAGACCTGTTATTCCATGTGTAGTGACCTAGATTTAGCAGGGAGTCTGTGCCCCATCAAGACCAGCCTATGAATGTTGACAGATGGAGACCCCATCTCTTAGGAGGCTGAGCTGAAGAGGAGGGAGGTTTGGGCTGGGACAAAGGCACTTCTCATAACAGCTAGAAGACTGGGGAACAAGGAGCACGGGTGAAAGCTACAGAGGGCCTAGATGGAGAATAAGGAGCGAGAAAGGAACTGCTGAGCTTTTGGCTGTGGGGTAAAGGGTCAGGAGAGCTGAGGAAGCCCTGGCCTGAGGTAGCCTCATCCTGATCTTCCTGCAGGGAGTTCCTGGTCGGCTCAGACGCCTTCTGCTGCAACATGGCTAGTGCCCTACTTTCAGACACTGTCCAGCGCCTTCAGGCCTCGGCGGGAGAGCAGGGGGAGGGGAGCACCATCTTGCAACACATCAGTACCCTGGAGGTGGGGCAGGAGGGGAGGGAACAAGGCTGGGTGGGGCTGAGGTTGAACTGGGTTGAGCATTGGGCCCTGGAAGAAAATTGGTTGGATGCTGGAAGCAAATTTGTGTTCCTGTGGTTAGCTACTAGCTAGCAGGCAAATTAGATTTTAAAAGCATGCAAATGCACAAAAACTTCTGGAGTCTACAGTTGTGCTGCCTTATAGTATATGTGTGAATGGGGGCCTGGGGATTGGAGGGATTGAGGGACATGGGTAAGAGCCAAGCTCACTGTTTACCACTCTCATTTCTATAGAGCATATATCAGAGGGACCCCCTGAAGCTGGTGGCCACTTTCAGACAAATACTTCAAGGAGAGAAAAAAGCTGTTATGGAACAGGTATTGTGATATTCCACTTCCCACCCCAACTCAATTCCCTGAGACTTTGGCCTGAGCCATGACAAACTAGAAAGAATTTGAACCTCAGTAAAGGCTCAGTGTTCTAGGCCCAGGAATAACCAAAGGAGGTTCTTAAGGTCAGAGTGAACCCCAAATCAAGCTCAGGGAATCTTTCTATGAGGGACTGAGGGTAAGAGGCCTGGAGAGAACACAGCAAGGGATAAGGAGCTGATTCTGCTAGGAGCAAGGTCCCACGATATTCCAAAAGGTCAGGAAGAACTGCCAAAGGGGAGAGGGGAGCAAGAAAACGCTCTCTGCAGAGCAGAGAGTAGAGGCCAGGTATAGAGGGATGAGCAGAGTGTTTCACCTCTTGGCATCTGTCCTTCCTGCGTAGTTTCGACACTTGCCAATGCCTTTCCACTGGAAGCAGGAAGAACTCAAGTTCAAGACAGCCCTGCGGAGGCTGCAGCACCGAGTAGGGGAGATCCACCTTCTTCGAGAAGCCCTGCAGAAGGGGGCTGACGCTGGCCAAGGTGGGGGCCAGGGTGGTTCTGGGGAGTGTATAGGAGTGGTCCCCTCTTGGATCTCAACCTTAACTGAACCTCTAATCTGTCTGCACCCTTGATTTCTGCCCCCAACCCTCAGTGTCTCTGCACAGCTTGATAGAAACTCCTGCTAATGGGACTGGGCCAAGTGAGGTGAGTAACGGGCTGAGAGGTGGAGACTGAGGTCAAAGTGCAGCTGGAGGGATGGAAGCCAGACCTCAGAGACACACAGGCTGAACTAGGGTAAGGGAATTCCAGAGGAGTGAGAAAAAGAGCCGTATCCCAGGAGCTGGGTGCGGAGGCAGCGTGAGGCTCTGGCTGAGGCCCCTTTCTGCCCATAGGCCCTGGCCATGCTACTGCAGGAGACCACTGGAGAGCTGGAGACAGCCAAGGCCCTAGTGCTGAAGAGGATCCAGATTTGGAAACGGCAGCAGCAGCTGGCAGGGAATGGCGCACCCTTTGAGGAGAGCCTGGCCCCACTCCAGGAGAGGTTGGGCCAGGGCTGATGGGGAAGGGGGGATAAGCTGGGGGCGGGCAGCTGACACTGCTGGAGGCCCTACAGGTGAGAGAGAGAAGCCAGGCGGGAGGGCCTTGGAGTGGACCAAGATGCACAAAAGCCGGTTCCAGCGGGGCTGTGCACACTGTCGTTCAGGTTGCATCCTGTACAAGTGGGCCCAGTCAAGAGGCACAAACGGGGACTCATCCAACCCAGGCTTCTCTCCATGCCCAGAGGAATAGGAGGGCTTTTCCATTTGGTTTATTGGGTGGGAACACTTTCCAATTTGCTACAAAGCACTGTAAGGGCGGGTAGCTGTCCTGGGTGCAAGAGCCATCGGGGGAGAGGCAGCTGGGTTTCCACAGGGGTGTAGGCACTGAGAACAAACCTCCCACCCAGACCCTAGGCCAACAGATCACAGAACCCCCTTCAGCCCAGGTGCCTTGCAGCCATACCCACTACCCACCCCACTCCTCCACGCATGATAGCCTTTCTCCCTGGGTATAGTGGAAGGGGGTCTGGGCCGGAGCAAGCAGCCTTAATCCTATGCCCCCTGACCACTGTCCTGGCCCCAGGTGTGAGAGCCTGGTGGACATTTATTCCCAGCTACAGCAGGAGGTAGGGGCGGCTGGTGGGGAGCTTGAGCCCAAGACCCGGGCATCGCTGATTGGCCGGCTGGATGAAGTCCTGCGAACCCTCGTCACCAGGTATGTTCTGGGAGTCCCCAGTCTGGCCTAGAACAGACCTCAGGAAGAAAAGAAGGGGGCTAGAGCTGTGGGGAGGGCACCAGCAGAGACCTAGCCCCCAACTCCCCTTGTGTCCTCCTCACTCCCAGTTGTTTCCTGGTGGAGAAGCAGCCGCCCCAGGTACTGAAGACTCAGACCAAGTTCCAGGCTGGAGTTCGATTCCTGTTGGGCTTGAGGTTCCTGGGGGCCCCAGCCAAGCCTCCACTGGTCAGGGCTGACATGGTGACAGAGAAGCAGGCGAGGGAGCTGAGTGTGCCTCAGGGTCCTGGGGCTGGAGCGTAAGCTGGGATTGGACCTGGGGTTGGAGAAGGCATGTTAGGATGATGGAGGCAGCTTGGGGGGCTGGCACTGAAAAGAGCAAGGGATGGGGAGGGAGGGCCATGGGATGTGGAGACCCTGAATGGTCAAGGCAGAGGAAAGGGAGGGACCCATTTAGGGCTGGAATGGGGTGGGGGCATCATGACTTGGCCAAGATGGGGACTCCTCCCTTAAGAACCCAAACAGAGACGTGGAGATTTAGGGCTGGCAACAATGGGTAGTCTACACTCACTCATGCACTCAAGCGCGTCGCCACACCTGGCCACAGTGAGATGAGCTTGTTCACACTCTGACCTCCCCTGGCAGAGAAAGCACTGGAGAAATCATCAACAACACTGTGCCCTTGGAGAACAGCATTCCTGGGAACTGCTGCTCTGCCCTGTTCAAGAACCTGGTGAGGGGCTTTGGGGTGCAGTGGGCAGTGAGGGGGGCACCACTAGGAGACTATGGGACTCTCCTTGGAGAGGATGTCGGGAAGCCCAAGAGGAGCGGTCTCTGTCCTCATGCACTCGCCCTTGCTCTCCCTCACCCCACCCACAGCTTCTCAAGAAGATCAAGCGGTGTGAGCGGAAGGGCACTGAGTCTGTCACAGAGGAGAAGTGCGCTGTGCTCTTCTCTGCCACCTTCACACTTGGCCCCGGCAAACTCCCCATCCAGCTCCAGGTGAACCGTGGCCCAGCCCTACCCCAATCTGGGACCCCGAGTCCTTCTCTAATGCCACACACAGGGTCTCTGGACCCTCACCTCCTGTGACTGCCCCATACCCCATGTGTCTGGGATTCATGCACACTGGGGCCCGGGTGAGTGGGGTGAAGCAAGAACATGGAGCACACGGGGCAGGGAATGGTAGCGGATAGCAGCAAACACTTAGGAAGCACTTCCTATAGACCAGGTCTCTCTATTAAATGATACACACGCACATGTGTGCCAGCACACACACGTTTGGTTTTCACAGTAACATTATGAGGTAGGCAGTATTATCAGCCTCATTTTATAGATAAGGACATTGAGACACAGTTTAAGTAGTTTGTCCCAGTCACACAGCTAAGTGTTGGAGCTGGTATTTGAAACCTGGAGGTCTGGCTCCATAGCAGTGACTCATAACCACTTCTCTAGAGTGAGGCCCTGACTGAGCTTCAGAAAACTTTTAATAACATGGCATGAACTTTTTGATTATGATGTGTGAGTCCAGTAACTTCTCTGAGTGCTCAGAGCCAGCCCCCTGAGGAAACTTCTTGCTTTATTAAGAAACCCCTGTCCAGCTGGGCGTGGTGGCTCACGCCTGTAGCCCCAGCACTTTGGGAGGCCTGTAGCCCCAGCACTTTGGTAGATCCCGAGGTCAGGAGTTCAAGACCAGCCTGGCCAATATGGTGAAACCCCGTCTCTACAAAAAATAAAAAAATTGGCCGGGCGCAGTGGCTCACGCCTGTAATCCCAGCACTTTGGGAGGCCAAGGTGGGCAGATCACAAGGTCAGGAGATCAAGACCATCCTGGCTAACACGGTGAAACCCCATATCTACTAAAAATACAAAAAATTAGCTGGGCGTGGTGGCGGGCACCTGTGGTCCCAGCTACTTGGGAGGCTGAGGCAGGAGAATGGCGTGAACCCAGGAGGCAGAGCTTGCAGTGAGCCGAGATCGCGCCACTGCACTCCAGCCTGGGTGAGAGTGAGACTCCGTCTCAAAATAAATAAATAAATAAATAAATAAATAAATAAATAAATAAATAAGCTGGGTGTGGTGGTGCAGGCCTGTAGTCCCAGCTGCTCAGGAGGCTGAGGCAGGAGAATCGCTTGAACCCGGGAGGCAGAGGTTGCAGTGAGCTGAGATCACGCCTCTTCACTTCAGCCTGGGTGACAGAGCAAGACTCTGTCTCAAAAAAAAAAAAAAAAATTCTTAGCACTTTGGGAGGCCAAGGTAGGAGGATCGCTTGAACCTGCAAGTTTAAGACCAGCCTGGGCTACATAGGGAGATCCAATCTCTACAAAAAATAAAAACTTAGCTGGATTAGGTGGTCCATACCTGTAGGTCCAGCTATTCAGGAGGCCGAGGTGGAAGGATCACTTGAGCCCTGGAGGCTGAGGCTGCGGTGAGCTGAGATTGTGCTACTGCAGTCCAGCCTGGGCAACAGAGTGAGATACTATCTTAAAAAAAAAAAAGGAAAGAAAGAAAGAAAGAAAGAAAAGAAACCCCTGTCCTCACCCTCTTCAGGCCCTGTCTCTGCCCCTGGTGGTCATCGTCCATGGCAACCAAGACAACAATGCCAAAGCCACCATCCTGTGGGACAATGCCTTCTCTGAGATGGTGAGGAAATTCCTGGAGTTGGAGGGAACAGGGGCAGGGTGGGTTCTAATATGGGCAGTGGTGCAGGCCTGTTGATGGGGTGGCAGGCATGTTTAAATGGGTGTGACCTTAACACCTTCTCATGGGCCTATTTTCGTACTTCTGACCTCTTTTCACCCCAGTCTTAACAACTATCAGGCCACAGCACTGTAACCTAGAAAAAGCAGCATGTTCGTGAGCGATATCAGGTGCTGTGGATGGGCAGGCCACAGGCAGGTGGGAGGGATGAAGGCCGGCCTGAGGAAGAACAAGACGGTAGCCTCTGATGCTCTCTTCTTCCCCCTTCTCCTCAGGACCGCGTGCCCTTTGTGGTGGCTGAGCGGGTGCCCTGGGAGAAGATGTGTGAAACTCTGAACTTGAAGTTCATGGCTGAGGTGGGGACCAACCGGGGGCTGCTCCCAGAGCACTTCCTCTTCCTGGCCCAGAAGATCTTCAATGACAACAGCCTCAGCATGGAGGCCTTCCAGCACCGTTCTGTGTCCTGGTCACAGTTCAACAAGGTCATTCTCCTGCCCTTTGGACCTCCCACCCCCAAGCTCTTCATGCCTCAGGCACTCAGGGCCTGCTCAGCCTCCACGCAGGGACCTTCCGCTGGAGTCTCCACAGTGCCCTCTCAGGTCCTTTAGGAAGGCCTGTCATGGACCAGGGAGGAAAAACCCCAGGTCTGGGGGTTGGCTCCAGAGATGCATTCTCTGACATCCCTGTGGTTTTGGTCTGGGGGTCATCTGTCCTTTCTCTTTACCAGCGACTTGCATGACTCACCCAGGTTGTGTGTAAACAGAGCTCTGATTCAAAGTGACTTTGACCCATTGGAAAAATTGTTCCTGGCTGGGCACAGTGGCTCATGCCTGTAATCTCAGTCTTTGAGATGCCGGGGTGGGCGGATCACCTGAGGCCAGGAGTTCGAGACCATCCTGGCCAACAGGGTGAAACTCCATCTCTACTAAAAATACAAAAATTAGCCAGTTGTGGTGGCACATGCCTGTAATCCCAGCTACGTGGGAGGCTGAGGCAGGAGAATCACTTGAACCCGGGAGGCGGAGGTTGCAGTGAGCTGAGATCACACCACTGCACTCAAGCCTGGGTGACAGCGCAAGACTGTTTCAAAAAAAAAAAAAAAAGAAGGGGGCCAGGCATGGTGGCTCATGCCTGTAATCCCAGCACTTTGGGAGGCCGAGACGGGTGGATCACCTGAGGTCAGGAGTTCGAGACCAGCCTGGCCAACATGGCAAAACCCCGTCTCTACTAAAAACGCAAAAAATTAGCCAGGCATGGTTGTTTGCGTCTGTAATCCAGCTACTCGGGAGGCTGAGGCAGGAGATGAACCCAGGAGGTAGAGACTGCAGGGAAGATCGCACCATTGCACCCCAGCCTGGGCAAGACTCCATATCAAAAAAAAAAGGCCCAGGCTGGCTCACACCTGTAATCCCAGCACTTTGGGAGGCTGAGGAGGGCGAATCACAAGGCCAAGAGATCAAGACCATCCTGGCCAACGTGGTGAAACCCTGTCTCTACTAAAAATACAGAAATTACCTGGGCATGGTGGTGCATGCCTGTAGTCCCAGCTACTTGGGAGGCTGAGGCAGGAGAATCACTTGAACCTGAGAGGCAGAGGTTGCAGTGAGCCAAGATTGTGCCACTGCACTCCAGCCTGCTGACAGAATGAGATTCTGTCTAAACTGAACAAAATCCCATAGGGACATGTGCAGTAATACCAGCTACCACGTGTTGACAGCTTATTATATACCAGGCACCGTGCTTAACACTTTATGTATGTTATCTCACTTAAGCCTCCCGACATTCCTTTGAGGTAGATACTATTATTATCCCCATTTTACAGATGAGGAATCTGATGCTCAGAGGGTTATGTAGTTTGTTCAAGGTCCCAAAGCAGGTGAGTGCCATGGCTAGGACAGAACTACATATTTCTGACTCTTGCTCTTTGATTTTATGTTATATTACGTTATTTTAATTTTTGGTCTTCCTTCCTTCCCTCCCTCCCTCCCTCCTTCTTCCCTTCCCTTCCCTTCCCTTCCCTTCCCTTCCCCTCCCTTCCCCTCCCTTCCCCTCCCTTCCCCTCCCTTCCCCTCCCCTCCCCTCCCCTTCCCTTCCTTCTTTTCTTTCTTTCTTTCTTTCTTAGTGTGAGACAGAATCTTTAAAGAGAAGAAAGAAAGGCTCATGTGACCAGAGTGTGTTTTAGCAAAAGGGAGCAAGACAGTCACACCCAGCAGGTTACCTTCCTTTGGGCTTCACCTCTGCCACACCTCCTTAGGGAGAGGGTGTAGCACAGTAGTTAACAGGGGCTCCAGCGCCAGAATGCCTGGGTTTAAATCCTAGCTCTGCCTCTTACCAGCTGTGTAGACCTGGGCAAGTCATTCGACGTTTTTGGACTTCCATTTCTTCATCTGTAAAATGGAATTATTATAGTCCCTACCTCCATAGCCTTATAAAGAGCAAATAAATACATGGAAAGGCTTGAAATAGTGACTGGCACATGTAAGCATGAGGATTGGTCGTTGTCATTGATGGAGTCTCAGGTTCGGTCCGATCCCTCAGCCCTGTGATTCTGTCATGAGGGCACTCACAGCTCAGTGCCTGCCCTAAACAGGCTCCAGCTCTGGCCCTCTCTTGGCTCACACCATTTCCCTTCTCCCGCTAGGAGATCCTGCTGGGCCGTGGCTTCACCTTTTGGCAGTGGTTTGATGGTGTCCTGGACCTCACCAAACGCTGTCTCCGGAGCTACTGGTCTGACCGGTGAGTCCCCGCCCTGGGTGGTCTGAGCAGCCATACCCCAGTCACCTCCATACTCACTGCCCATGCCCCATCCTCTCTTTCATCCCGGCCAGGCTGATTATCGGCTTCATCAGCAAACAGTACGTTACTAGCCTTCTTCTCAACGAGCCCGACGGAACCTTTCTCCTCCGCTTCAGCGACTCAGAGATTGGGGGCATCACCATTGCCCACGTCATCCGGGGCCAGGATGGTGAGGCCACCCCAGCCAGTCCTATGTCTCTGTGCCTGTGCCCTCTGGGGTTTCTTCTGGGAATGAAACGTCCTGACCTTCCTGATGCTGATCCTGATCTTTAGGAAGTTCTTCCAGCTTCTCTTCTTCCTTCTGGGGTCTAAATGTTCACCTTCTCACCGTGACCTCTGTGGGAATGGAGACTAGTGGGTCTCGCTCCCTCAGGAGCCCCACCCTACGTCCTCTCCCTCTTGCCTTGGTGGAGTGAGAACAGGTCTTGTGGTGGGGGTTGGGGAAGGGGAAGAAAGTCTGAACAGGGGGATCTCAGGGTCTCATTCCTACCATAGGCTCTCCACAGATAGAGAACATCCAGCCATTCTCTGCCAAAGACCTGTCCATTCGTTCACTGGGGGACCGAATCCGGGATCTTGCTCAGCTCAAAAACCTCTATCCCAAGAAGCCCAAGGATGAGGCTTTCCGGAGCCACTACAAGCGTGAGCTGGAACTGGCAGTTCTGATTCCTTCCTGTCACCCACTTCCTCCCTGCTCCCCGCTGCCCTCCTCTCCCTGCCTGCCTGTGTCATCCTGATGTCACTCCCTATTACATAGCTGCGCTTCTCTTACTTCCCCATCATCCATGCCCACCTTTTCCACCTCCCTTCCTCCCTAACTCCAGAGCACTCCATGGCTCTCTTTTCCTTCTCACAACAGCTGAACAGATGGGTAAGGATGGCAGGGGTTATGTCCCAGCTACCATCAAGATGACCGTGGAAAGGTGAGTGTGGTGGTGTGGACAGTGGGTAGGTTAGGGATCTAGTGCTTATCTGCAGGAAGGAGGGGTGGCATCAACTCTTGGTCAGTCATATGTATCTCCTTCCCTCCTCCAGGGACCAGCCACTTCCTACCCCAGAGCTCCAGATGCCTACCATGGTGCCTTCTTATGACCTTGGAATGGCCCCTGATTCCTCCATGAGCATGCAGCTTGGCCCAGATATGGTGTAAGGAGCTGGAAAGACAGGAATGGGAGTGGTCTGTGCAGATGGGCTTTTAGCATGGGCAGCTGGGAGAGCTGGCACTGGGGGCTGAACAGGGAATTTTCCTTTCCATGAAAGGGACACCCGTTCAAAAGCAGGGTGTGGTGGTGTCCAGAAGGGCTGGCATCAGGGGGTCTGTTTTCTTTCCCTAGGCCCCAGGTGTACCCACCACACTCTCACTCCATCCCCCCGTATCAAGGCCTCTCCCCAGAAGAATCAGTCAATGTGTTGTCAGCCTTCCAGGAGTAAGTGAAAAACCTCATGGGGATACCATCCCACTCTAAGGGGGTGGGCATTCGAATTGTTAGAAGAGGCTCTTCTGTGAGAAAGGAGCACCAAATGCTAACAACCTTTCTTCTCTTCTGTCCACTCTAATGAGGGGATAGTAGTTAAGATCCAGACTGCCTAGGTTTGAATTCTAGCTCTACCACTTACTGGTTTGGGGCAAATTACTTAGCCTTTGGTGCCTTATCTGCCCAATAAGGGATAATAATGCTAATAATAATAACCTACGTCACTGCATTATTTTGGAGATTAAATGAGTTCATAACACTTACAAAGCTGAGCATAGTGCCTGGCTCATAGCAAAAGCTGTGTAAGTCCAGTCGTGGATCACTTAATGAAAGAGCATTTTCTGTCCTTAGGCAGTTTCATAGTTATGCGAATATCATAGAGTGTAATTACACAAACCTAGATGGTATAGGCTACTATACACTGAGGCTATATTGTGTAGCCTGTTGATCCTAGCTTTAAACCTGAGCAGCATGATACCGTTCTGAACAGTATAAGGAAATAGTTACATAATGGTAAATATTTGTGTGATACGAATTTTCAGCTTGATTATAATTTTTTTTTTTTTTTTTGAGACAAGGTCTCACTCACTGGAGTGCAGTGGTGCAATCTTAGCTCCCTGCAACCCCTACCTCCTGGGCTCAAGCAATCCTCATGCTGTTGTGCACCAGGATACTCGGCTAATTCTTTTTTAAGGTTTTTCTGCAGACAAGGTCTCACTTACTGCCCAAGCTGGTCTCAAACTCCTGGGCTCAAGTGATCTTCCCACCTCAGCCTCCCAAAGTGTTAGGATTACAGGTGTGAGTCACTCTGCCTGGCCTTGATTATAATCATATGGGACCACTGTGGTCTGTAGCTGACAGAAATGTCGTTGTGTGGTGCATGACTGTTTCTGTCCTGCCCCTGAGAGCCACTGTCACTTCTCTGCTGTGTTGATTTTTGTTTACTCATCTGTTTTGGCCTTGAGATGGCCTAGACATTTTTCTTCCCCAAGTATAACACTCAGGTGCTTATTAACTCTTAGTCAAGGCACAACATCTCCCCTCCCAGAAGGTGAGGCGGGAGTGAGGACTTGGGGACTTAAGAACTATCAAAGTTCAGAGTCCAAAGAAACATTAGAAATTGGCTAATCCACCCCCGTAACACACACATTTTACAGACGAGAAGACTGAGCTCAGAGCATAGAAATAGCTTGCCCAAAGCCACTACTAAGTCAGGATAAGGAGCTGGAGCTTGTTTCCTCACTCAGTGGTCCTGACTTTGCACCACTTTGCCTTTGCCTAGCCTGCCTTCCTCTAACTGTGCTCTCCCTAATTCTAGGCCTCACCTGCAGATGCCCCCCAGCCTGGGCCAGATGAGCCTGTCCTTTGACCAGCCTCACCCCCAGTGAGTGACAAGGCCCCTCCTGACCCCATGTGCCTCTTCTTTCCTGGCCTTGCCCCTCCCTCCTTATTTCTGTTGCTGGTTCCTGGCAGGGGCCTGCTGCCATGCCAGCCTCAGGAGCATGCTGTGTCCAGCCCTGACCCCCTGCTCTGCTCAGATGTGACCATGGTGGAAGACAGCTGCCTGAGCCAGCCAGTGAGAGCGTTTTCTCAGGGCACTTGGTGAGTGGCAGCTTAGTAGTGGAGGCTGGGTGGCATCTAGGGGAGTGGGCGCCATGCCTACTCCACTGCTTCTCCCATCTCCTTGTAGGATTGGTGAAGACATATTCCCTCCTCTGCTGCCTCCCACTGAACAGGACCTCACTAAGCTTCTCCTGGAGGGGCAAGGGGAATCGGGGGGAGGGTCCTTGGGGGCCCAGCCCCTCCTGCAACCCTCCCACTATGGGCAATCTGGGATCTCAATGTCCCACATGGACCTAAGGGCCAACCCCAGTTGGTGATCCCAGCCGGGAGGGAGAACCCAGAGAGACAGCTCTTCTACTACCCCCACAGACCTGCTCTGGACACTTACTCATGCCCTGCCAAGCAGCAGATGGGGAGGGTGCCCTCCTATCCCCACCTACTTCTCGGTCAGGAGGAAAAGACAGGAGAATGCATGGTGGGTGGAGCCAATCCACTCCTTCCTTTCTATCATTCCCCTGCCCACCTCCTTCCAGCACTGACTGGAAGGGAAGTTCAGGCTCTGAGACACGCCCCAACATGCCCACACCTGCAGCGCGCACACGCACGCACACACACATACAGAGCTCTCTGAGGGTGATGGGGCTGAGCAGGAGGTGGGCTGGGTAGGAGTACAGGTTAGGGCATGGAAGGCTTCTCCGCCCACTCTGACCCAAGGCCTAGGATGGTTAGGCAGGAACATACAGACATATTTACACTAGAGGCCAGGGATAGAGGATATTGGGTCTCAGCCCTGGGGGAATGGGAAGCAGCTCAAGGGACCCTGGATGGAGCACAGGAGGAGTCTGGACATGTGGTTACCAATACAAGTTTTGCCCTGATTAAAAAATCTCCCAAAGCCCCAAATTCCTGTTAGCGAGGTGGAGGCTTCTGATATGTGTATGAGACTATGCAAAAGTACAAGGGCCGAGTTTCTTCATGTATAGCTGTGTGAACGTGTATGTACCTATGTTAATGTATAGCTGGCATGTTAGTTGCATGACCACATAGAACATGTGTCTGCTTTTGCCTGTTTGACAACACAAATTTGGGAGTGTGAGACATTGCACAGAAGACAGCAGCAAGTGTGCTGGCCTCTCTGACATATGCTAACCCAAAAATACTCTGAATTTGGAGTCTGACTGTGCCCAAGTGGGTCCAAGTGGCTGTGACATCTACATATGGCTCCGTATCTCCAATGCTGCCTGGGAGCCAGGGTGAGAGTCTGGGTCCAGGCCTGACCATGTGGCCCTCCAGTGTATGAAGGGGCCCTGCCTGCTGTATCTTCTCTGTTGCCCTATCCACTGCCAGCTTCCCTTCACTCCCCCATCCCATGTCACCGTTTCTCCCTCTCGAGGCAGGGGTCATAGATCCTAAGCCATAAAATAAATTTTATTCCAAAATAACAAAATAAATAATCTACTGTACACAATCTGAAAAGAAAGACGCTGTAACTGCTCAGATAGGTGCTGCGGTCCAGCCCCCAGCTGGAGGAGACCCTGAGTCCAACCCAGGCCTCCCAAGGGGGCCAGTGAAGGGATCCCACACCCACCGCCCCCATGTAGGGCAGGAGGGAGGAAATTGCAAAGGACTTGGGGGATAGATGGGAATGGGAGGGCAAACTGCAGCACTTGTTAAATTAAAGAAACAAACCAGAAGCACAAAAACGGGGAAGGAGAGGGAAGAAGGAGCAGGTCCAGTGTTCCCAGGCCCCCAATTCTGGGGGCAAATGTTGCCACTTTTAGCTGCTGGACCTTCCCAGGGAAGTCCCCCTTTCCCCCTTGTCCAAACTGAGTCCAACTGCTCACACCACTGGTGCAAACCTAAAGAGAATGGGAGTGTGTCGTGTGAGGGAGGGGAGAACCCCAGATGCCCTGGAGGCAGAGTCCTTGCCCCCTCGCTCTGGGCAGGGGTGAGGGCACCACGCACCCTCCTTGTGTCCTCTCTCCAGGCCCCTGCTTGTTATTGCTTGAAGCCCCACAGTCTTATGCCCATGGAGCAGGTGGGGAGGCAGGAGAAGGGCAGAGGAAGGATCCAGGGTTGTGACTATATTCCGGGGATGGAGAGCATGGGGGTCTGTGTGAGCCAGAAGTCTGAGGTCCTGGGTCTGAAGACACCAGTCCACCCCTCACTGCCGGCTGGCCTCAGCCTCCACCTTCACGCTGCTCCTGCGACCCTCCACCAGTGCGGGATGGGGTCCTGGGGCAGGACATCTGTCCAGCAGCCCTTCCTCGAACTCTGCAGGGAAAAGGGGGCAGTTAGGAGACTGCAGGGTGACTGGCTGCAGACAGAAGTGGTTGGGAACAGAAGCAAGGGCAAAGAAAGTTGTGAAGATGGGCTCCGTTTGTTGAATTACTGCTTCCTGCCCACTGCATGTGTATGGGGGGTTCCATTCCTGTGTGTGTGAGCCCCCTCCCCTCTCTGGCTGTGTGTAGCTCTGTCTCTGTCTGTGTCTCTCTCTTTCTCTGTCTCTCCCGCCTCCTCCGTTGTGCTGGAATTTCTGGTTCTGTCAGGAGCTGCGGGGGTGGTTTGGCTCTGACCTCTCCCCTCCCCCTCTTCCCAAGCTTTGCCACCCCCACTCATCCCTGGCCCCCTCCCAGGCCCCTCCCAGGTCACCCTACCATGGCCCCCCAAGTGTTTTGGTAGCCAAATCAGGGGGAGCACAGGAAGCCAGCCTCCGAGCTCCTCCCTCAAGAAGAGGCCCCCTTCCAGTCCCCGCCCCCACTTCCCACCCACGCACAGTTTAAAAATACCAAGCCAGGGTTGGTGGCTTTGTCTGCTGCGTCACTCTCAGCCCAGCGGCTGCCCAGCCCTCTGCCTGCCCACTCCCTCTTCCCCCTTCCACACACAAAGCATCACTGCTTTGGGCTCCTCTGCTTCCAAGCTGGGCATCCCCATCCCCATCCCCGCAACTCCTAGCCTGCTCCCCACTCCTGGGTTGGTGGAAGTGCCATCTGAGCTTCCCTTATTGATGCTCCTCCTTCCTGCGCTTTCATCCTCTTTTCTCTGTTCCCCGTTCCCCAGTTCCCCTTTCACAGATCTACACTAGGACCAGACTTTTCAAGGTGGGAGCAGCCCGGCAGGGTCTGCCTCACCGCACCCCAAGGCCTGGCTGGCTGGAGCCCAGCCCTCCTACTGCCCGCTCTGATGACTATATCCCTCTTCCTCCCACCTGGCCCCAGGACACCAGAATTGCTGTGTGGGGCCTGGGTGGCCGGGGTGCTTGGGGACAGCACTGCTGGCTGCCTCACCTGCGAGAGGTGGCTTCGCAGGCACACAGGGGCTGAGGCGGCCCACGCGGTCGTGTGAGACGAGGCGGGCGAGCCGCAGCCCCTCGTCCATCAGTGTCTGCTGCAGGATGTGGCGGCTCCATAGCCCATGGGCTGGCAATGCCAGAGGCAGGTCAGCAGGGGGCGGCGTCAGCCTTGGACATGACCCCACAGCTGTGGGCATGGGCACTGGTCAGGTAAGGGGCTGCAGCCAATGGAACCCCCACCCTCAACCACACAGCCAGCCCACAGGCCCTTCTGCCCCCCCTCCAGCCAAGCTTCCCAACCCTGTTCCAGGCACTGCCTCCTGGCTCACTCCTCCCCCCAACCCCTCCCCTACTCCCCCACCCTCAATGAAGAGAAAAGTATTCTGAGGCACACTCACCCTGCAAATGTCCATCCAGACTCTCCCCAGACAGGCTGGCGCTGTCTTCCTCCAGGCTGGGGCGGTATGGGGGTGCATAGGACTCAGGGCCTGGGGGAGGCTGCTGGATTTCAGGGTGACTCTGTTCTCCAACCTGTGGATGCCCAAAATGGGGAAATGAAGACCTGGCAAGGGAGGGGATTGGGGAAGGCTGCCCAATGCCCCTACATGCACCCCGGAAAACATACCTCTTGTTTCAGCTTCTTCAGTGGAGGGCCTCCCAGTTCTTCAGGGTGGAGCCTGAAAAGATGGATAAGAATAAAGTGGGTGAGGCTGATGAGGGCCATGTGACGGGCAGAGCACAGAACCCGGCCAGAGATGTGTTATTTAAAACCTTTGTCAAGAAGCTGGCCGAGAAAGAGTCTCTAGCTCAGGCCCTATTGTTGTAGGGGGTTGGGGGGACCCGACATGGATGGGAGGAGAGACCAGACCTGAGACAAGCTGACTTGACCAAAAGCAGGACATCCAGGTGGGCGGGAAGCAGGCCTAGAGCTGCCTGAGCTGAAGATTAGGACATAATCTAACTCCATAGCAGGATTCCAGTCCAGGAAGGACCTGGGGAAGGGGTCTCACCTGGAGCCCTTCAAGGAGGATAAGTAGGTGCTCTCCCGGGCTACTTGGCGGGACAAAGAGAAGAGCTCCACTCTCCGCAATAAGAGTGTGTTGTCCCTCATGCAGAACTGGGCAGCAGCCTCATTGATGGTGAGCTGTGGAGAGAGGGCAGCCAGGAGAGTCAGAATTTGAACTCCCCTGCTGCCTCACCAACCTCCTCACACCCCTTCACCATCAGACAAATGAGGCCCATCCATCAGATGCTTGCTTTGGTTTTGACACTACATGGGAGCTTTCTGAGGAAGACAGACAGAGATCAGCACCCACAGCTTCCTAGGAATGCCCAGGGCCTCTTCCACTTCTGTGAGGTCCTGAGTGACAAGGAGCTGAACAGCTTGGTGCGGCCTGTATCTCTGCTTCCCCCTCAGCTGAGGATGGAAGCACTGCGGCCGCTGGGGTGGGGGCCTGTCAGGGAGGGGATCAGGGCCTGGGGTCCTGGTCAAGGGGTAATGAAACAGAGTTGGAGACCGTAGAAACTTGCAGAGGTAAGCGGCTGGAGGCCCGGGAGTCAAGGTCAATCCTAGGAGGCCTGGGGGTTCTCACCTCGTGCAGGCTGAGCTGCTTGCCCTCCCGCCGCTTAGAGTCGAAACGGCCATAGATGATGCTGTATTTGCGGATCTCCTCTTCCTTCTGGCTGTCATTATCATCCATCTCAAAGATGTGCCCAACGCTCCGTGCCAGCTTCTTATTCAGCTTTAGCAGGGATGTGACCTCCCCAGCATCCCCCCTTGGGAAGCTCCGGAAGATCCTCTCCACACTTTCCACCACCATGCGTACCATCTCTGGCTCCAGTCGGTCTGCTCCACCCCCAGTCCCACCTGCTGCCAGCCCCCCAGCCCCAGTCCCCTCAGGGACTCCTCCCCCTGCAGGGGGGGAGAAGGGGGGCGAGCCAGCCTCCTCTTCTCCTCCTGCCCCAACGTCCGACTCTGGAGTGCTCCGGCCTGGCCAGATCCGGGGGTCCCCTGCCCCAGGTCCCCCAGGCAGTGGTGATAGCTTCTCTCCAAGTTCAAGGGGGCTCTTGGGGCTAAAACTGCGGGCACTGCCTGCCTTTTCCCCTGGGCTGCCATGCCCATTGCTCATGCTCCCTTTCCGGGTACCCGCAGTCTCAGAGATCTTGAAGAGCGGGATGCTGGAGACGGGAACAGCAGGCACTGGTTGACTGAAGAGCCCTGGATTGGTGGCCCACTCTCTCAGTGCCTTCTGCAGGCGCCGGACATGGAGGGGCTTGGTGGCCATGCCCACAAGTGCCATGATCTCCAGAAACTCCTCCTCACCCGCCTCACACAGCTGCTGCACGTCGTCCCCTCCCTGCTGGATGAAGGTCTCATAGTAGGAAAGGAGGTTGGCGCGCTGCAGGACCCGGTACAGCTGCAGCTCCCCCAGCGTCCGAGGCAGTGCCATGGCTCGGGCACTGGGCCTGAGAAGGAGGGGCACAAGAGAGAGGCAGTCGGTGCAAGTCCCCTACTGGGTACCAACCCACACTAACAATTGTTCCCTCTTCCCTGCCTGCTTTTCTTCCCTTCTCTCATTTGGATGCTGTCCTGCGCAGTGCCCAGGTCTGAGTACAGACTCTGAGAATCAGGCACTGCTCAGAGGCATGGACAAGCCAGTGCTGTCCTAGACTGGCCCGAAGCCCCAAAAACCAGTGCCCTGTGTCTGCAGGAGTCGAAGCCTCTTAAACCTTATCTTCAGCTTTTATCTTTTTGGTCTGTGGTAAGAAGAACTTGAGCGCTGAGGCTAACCAGCACCGACCTCGGATGGCTGGACCTCCCTCTCCCCCAAAACACAATCCTCACCTTCCACTCTAAACACTCAACAGTCTCAACACTAAAGTGAAGTCGCCTATACTAAAGTGAATGTAGAACCCCTGTCTCCCGCACAGTGGACGCTGCTGGCCAGCTTCATTCCCTGTGAAGGAGCCACAGCCCCAGGTGGCTAGGAGGGAGGGTGTGGCACCTTCCCTGGCTTTCCCACTCAGTGAGCCAGGTGGTGCCTTGCTCTTCTCCGCTCAGCTTTTCCGAGGGATTAAGCATTTTTTTTTTTTTTTAAGACAGAGTCTCGCTCTGTTGCCCAGGTTGGAGTGCAGTGGCGCTATCACGGCAACCTCCGCCTCCTGGGTTCAAGCGATTCTCCTGCCTCAGCCTCCTGAGTAGCTGAGATTACAGGCGCCCGCCACCACGCCCAGCTAATTTTTGTATTTTTAGTAGAGACGGGATTTCACCATGTTGGTCAGGGTGGTCTCGAATTCCTGACCTCGTGATCCAACCGCCTTGGCCTCCCAAAGTGCTGGGATTACAGGCGTGAACCACCGCGCCCGGCCTGGTTAAGAATGGCCTGGTTAAGCATTCTTAACCAGCACGCTTCCTCTCTCCCCCCAGGACCTCTCCACCCTTCCAGGCTGCCCAGTGCTCCTCAGTGGCCCCTCTCCTAGCAGTGACACTCCCCACTTCCTCGGTCGGCCTTTTCCTTCAGCTCAGGGGCTGCGGCAGGGGGAGGGGCGCAATTGTTCTGCTCCGGGGCCGTTCCGCCCACACACACTCCCACAGTGGTAGCGTCTGTGGGCGAAAACCGCCCAGGGGCTCCCGCCTACTCTCCTCTCCCTTATTTTCCATCCGCATCTTCAAGTGGAGTAGGGGAGAGGCTCAAGGCCTCTTGCTTAAGGGGCTGCACACTGAAACTCCCCTCCCCACTCTGTGAATAAAGGGACAGATATAGGAAGGAACTGCCTAAGGCCTCCCTGCCTCCCTCGTCACCCCCCTTCCCCCAGCTGATGCTCCTTTAACTCAAAGGCACCGCCTTCTCCTGGACCCCGGGGGCCCGCGCGCTCCGTGCCAACGAGGGACTGAGGTAACTGAGCGTCCCCCCACCTTCCGCACTGACGCCAGCTCGAGCTCCAGGGCATTCCCTGGTGCTAGGAGGCTCCCACGTTCTTTACAGGGGGCACTTAGGCCAGAGAGAGCCCACAGAGTAAACCAGGAATGGAGATTTAGGTACTACTCTTTCATATCCAGCTTCATCAGATGTTTGCCCGCTCCCAGGGCCCCCTAATTCGAAGACGCACCCCCTTTTCCATCAGTCTCCACCCCCCACCCCCGTCCCGCTTCCCCACGTCCTCCCCTCGACCTCCGCCCTCTGGACCCCATTCCCAAGTCCAGCTCCACCCATCTCCACTCCCCGCTGCCTCCCTTTGCCCACTAACTTGAGTCTGGGCTGCAGGGTCCGGCGGGCGCTCTCCCCTCCGCCCGGCGGCTGCTCGGCTGTGGGGGAAGGCGCTCTGTGCATGGACGGCCGGAGACCACCCGGGTTGCTCTTCTCGGTGCCCAGCCCTCGGCGCCTGCTGCGTGCTGCACTCTGCCCCGCGCACGATGCCGTGTCCACCGCTGTCCAGGCTCTGTCCCTCCCTCCACGTCTTCTCTCTCCGAGCCTCCGCGCCTCTGTCTGTGCCTCTGCCCCCCCACCCTCCCCGGCTGCGCTCGCCGCCTCTCCGCGCCTCCGCCCCCGCAGGACGCACGGGGAGCGAGGCCCGGCGCTGCGCTGGCTGCCGGGCTGGCGGGCGGAGGGCGTGGGCAGAGCCGGGGGCGGGGGTGGGGGCGGGGGCCGGGGGGCGGGCACCAGGGCCTCTCGGCCGCGGAGACGCCGCGGCTTAGAGACTGGGAGAGGCGGAGACTGGGGGGAGGGGGTGTGGAGCAGGAGGCGGGGGCGGGGATTCAGAGCCGAGGCGCCGAATTGGGGACCGAGGTGACCGAGGCCCGGCTGTGGAGGGCGGGCTTGGGGACCCAGCGGGCGGGGGGAGGTCGCTCTGTGCCGCCCACGCCGGATGCACAGCCGGCCCTCTTGGCGCCCACGTACCCACGTGAGCGCCCTGCCGGCGACATTCCTAGTCTCCCCCACTCCTCCGAGTTGAGAGGAGTTTCACAACCACGCACAAGTACACAAAGAAGCGCACGGACGTGCACACGCGCCTAAACAACTATGGGGACGCCCGTTGCCCACACTCAGGCCTTGTGGTGCTGGACCTGTGAATGTTAGGAGTCAGTCGGGAAAAGTTCGCGAAGGCTGGGGTGTGCGGCTCCTCCTGTGTGTGCATCTGACTCCCATAATATGTGTGCACTTAAGGCAGGCCTGAGAGCGTGGGGTTCTGCAGGGATCCCCTAGATATCCCCGCGCCCCTCCCCAGTCCCCCAGTGGAGTAATCTGAGGGGGCAGCTTTCAGAAACCGAGGCCTCCATGCTAGCCTGGAAAAGTTTGGGAAACAGGGATGGGGGGGTTATGCTGCATGCCACCACTTAGGTGCAAGTGTTGATTAGACGCATCGGGTTTTGTCAGCGCGTAGGTCAGGCAGGGATTCCTCCACTTGTCCTCTGTTTGCTGAGGATGAGGCCCTGCTTGGGAATTTTGTGTGGCAAGGCTGTGACAAAGACGATACCCTTCCTGGGGCCGTCTATTAGGGACCTCGCCCGAGAGTCAAGTGGAAGATAAGAGGTCGGGAGCCTCCGACGTGACTTCCTGCGGCGGAGCTGGAGGGAGGAGCGCCTTGAAGGAGCTTAGTCCCCCACCCCCTGCAACCCACCACCGTCTCCCCCTTTGGTTTCTCCTAGCCCCATCTGGTTCGCATTGCACTCCCGCCCACGGCTGGGAGGGCTGTTGGGGGAGGCGGGGGCTCTGAGGGCCCGGCCCAAAGGCTCTAAGCCCCAGGGAAAGGGGGGCTGGTGGGGGACAAAGGGAAGCCAGCGGACTGGCCACAGGTGAGGTTTCCCCTAGTCCGAAACCTGAGCCCCGCCCCGCCCCTCTCCTCTGTCCGCACTTCTGAGGGGCTGGGGCGTGGAGGCCGTGGGCTGGGGCTGGTTCTACATTCTGGCCTAGAGAGGAGACCTTTCCGCCTTGTGGGGTCCGGGGAGAATGAGCGCGTTGTTGGTGGGGGGATTTCAGTTGCTCAGGTCCCCTTCTTCATCCTATTAAGCGCCAAACACAGTGGGGGTGGTGGGAACGAGCAGAGTCCCGTCTCCCAATCCCCCGCCCCGCAACTGGAGGGCGCGGCTAGACGGGCTCCCCTAGGGGACACTCCCGACCCCGTACGGGGTGTGGGCGCCCCTTCCCTCCCTCCCTCCCCATCTCAGGTTATTTTGGATCCCGGGCTGCCAGCCGCTGGCCCCGGGTTTCCACGTGCCCCCTCCCTCCCCCAGCCCACGCTCCCCGTGACGCACATCCTCCGCCCACGCAGCCTCTGCTCGAGGCGCCCCCCTCCCTCCCACCCCGGCCCCCTTGGGGCGGTGCTGAGCCTTGGGATCTGGGAGACGCCCGCCCAAGGAGGAGGCGGAGTAGGGCGTGAGCAAGTGGGCGGCAACCTACTGGGCGCCGGTCGCCCGGGTCGTGGTCCTGGTCCGGGAAAGAGGAGGAGGGAGGAGCTGATTTTGAGTTCTCCACTCCCCGGTCCTGGGAGAGGGGGTGCTCGGCCAGAGAGGGACGAGGGAAGAGAAATTCCGCAGAAGGGGCCTGCCCACTCCCCTAGGGGAGCCCGCGGGGGTCCGGGTGTGACCCGGTGTGTGAGAGTGAAACTACTGGGTGTTTGTGTCTTTGTGTCCTTGTTTCTCAAGATTGTCGTGAGATTCGGATGAGAGAATGTACAGGAAAACTCTCTAAATTGTAGAATGCTAAGCATATTTAAGACGCTACTGCCAGTTTGTGTCTCTGTACCTGAGATTATGTATTTATATGTTTCTTTATATCCACTTGTATATCTGTGTCCCTCTCTCTCTCTCTAGGTTTGTATATGAGCCCCTATTTAAAAAATCATTGACTTGTCAGGGCCCGCCAGAGGCCCAGAGCGCCCCCGCAGCCCGCAGCCCGAGCTGCCGAGATGTCTGTTCTTCCCGCCCACTCCTGCCACCCCCAACTCCCCTCCTACTCCCTTCCGTTGAGAACAAGGAATTTCCAGCCTTTAGCAAAGGGAAAGAGGCAAAGACAAAGACGGAGACCATGGGAAACTATAGAAAAACATAGAGAGACAGGTGTGTGTTTTGGCGGGGGGGAGGGCCGGGCGGGGAGTGGTGACAAAAAGGGAGTGGGGACAAATACAAAAATTTTCATTTGTTTCCTGCATGGGCCCTGTTCTCCCGTGTCCCCTTGGCTCACTCAAAGAAGGACCACTTCTTTGCTTGACTCACCTGCTCCCTCCATCCCCAGTGCTCTCAAAGACACACAGAGCAGAGCAACTGGTCTCGTGATAAAAAGGATTAATATTCCCTTTATCTGTACTGGTCTCCTCCGTGAAGGGAAACAGTATCCTCAGTCCTAGTTTTCCAAGAAAAGGGGAAACGATTGCGAGGAAAGGGAGGAAAGTGGGCGGAAGAGGAGTGCAGAGACTGTCGTCCCTACGCACGTGTAGATTTTCATCTAGCAGATTGCTCTGCTCACTCCTCCCCCAACGTCTCCACTGGGCCAGATCCGACTCACTCAGCAAGGTTTGGCTCACCCTCTCCTTCCTGGACCCCTTCCACTCCTTCAGGCAGAATTAATTCCTCCCACCCCTCGGTGGCCTCCTCATTGCTCTTTGTACACGTTTCCAATTATAGTTGCTTGTTTCAGCCAAAACCCAGGAGCTCTCCAGCCTGTTATCTGGTGGACCCTCTGAAATGAATGAATTGATCCTATTCACGGGCCTGTGCAACTCTGAAAGGGCAGGTGACACAGATTTTACTCCCAAAGGGACTGAGCCTGGGCAAAACTGTTTAAGTGGAGACATTTGTTTTCCATATCTCTTTCCCTTGTAAAGTTTCCAGTGAGTCCCACAAGTCTGGCTCCTTGGCCTTCTAAAATGTCCACCATTCTGGTAAGTTAATTCAGAGTCAGATGCAAAAGGTAGTAGGCTGAAATCCTGGCTGGTAATAGAAAAATGTAAAATAATGATCCCTTTTTTTCTCTTTCAGTAACATGCCAGAATTTATCATCTAAGGAATGTTGTCCTTCGAGTTAGTTATTTTACAAGAAATGTTTCAGTCCTGAAAGACAGATAATCCTAACCACTGCCTTTAAGGAACTCACAGACTAATAGGGAAATAGACCTATAAACAAATAATTACAACATAGTGCAATAATGGGGGTATAAACAATGACCAAAGTATAAGAGGGTGAGTGATCTGTTCTGCTTGGAGTTGTGAGGGGCCTTGGTTTAGACAGGCATCCAAAGGAGGTGATGATGCAGTCAATTTGAGATTTCCAGGAGTGGCCAGGGCGGTGGCTCACACCTGTAATCACAGCACTTTAGGAGGCTGAGATGGAAGGAACATTTGAGCCCAGGAGTTGAAGGCTGCAGTGAGCCTTGATGGCACTACTGCATCCCTGCACCACAGAGCAAAAAGTGAGTCTCAAAAAAAAAAAAAAATTTTCCAGGAGGAAGGGAAGTCAAGTCAGAGAGGCCAGAAAGTGCATTTCCATGGAGGTGGAGATATGAAACAGAGTGATATGTTTCAGAAACTATAAAAGGTTGTTCATTATTGCTGGGTGGTGGGTGGAGGTGGTTAGAAATGAGCCTAGAGAGGTGTACAAGTACATGACATTAAAAATATTATGGACCAGTGCTTCTCAAAGTATGGTTAAGGACCAATTTTTAAAACATTTTCAATCTATTATTGTCCACTACTTTTATAGAATGCACTAAAAGTGAATTATTCAAAAAACAAACTACCATTTTGTTAGATTCAATAAATATAAAATTTCTCTGTCAAATTCCTATAAAACTTTCTAAATGCTTACACTTAATTTCTTTTTTTTTTTTTTTGAGACAGAGTCTCGCTCTGTTGCCCAGGCTGGAGTGCAGTGGTGCAATCTCGGCTCACTGCAAGCTCTGCCTCCTAGGTTCACGCCATTCTCCTGCCTCAGCTGCCCCAGTAGCTAAGACTACTGCTAGTAGTCCCACCACGCCGCCACACCTGGCTAATTTTTTTGAATTTTTAGTAGAGGCAGGGTTTTGTGTTAGCCAGGATGGTCTCGATCTCCTGACTTCGTGATCCACTCGCCTTGGCCTCCCAAAGTGTTGGGATTACAGGCGTGAGCCATCGTGCCCGGCTACACTTAATCTCTGGAATTGTTTCATTACAGATTGGTAACAAACATTGAATAACATTATTATAGCTATTTGTGTCTTTGCATCTGAGTTTTAGATCATACTAAGCATGTTGGACTTCATCCTGTGGTGTTACTGGAACCATAAAGACTCTGGAAACAAAGACTCATGGCATGGTCAGATCTGCACTTAGGAGCAGAGTGGAGGAAGGATTTATGGCTGCAAAAAGAGTAGGAAGTTCAGCTAGAAAAAAACTGAAGGACCCTCTCAATTGAAAGATGGCAAGGCACTGGCATGGGGGGAAGAACAGATTCAAAAGATAGAAAATAAGATCAACAGGACTTGACTGATTGACTGAGGGTTGAGGGGAGAGAATGAGGGTTTAGGATGACCCTCAGGCTCCTAGCTTGGGTGACTGAGTATGTGGAATGGAGTGCTCCTTCTCAAAACTCTGGAATTGCCTTCATCAAATATTCGTGGTCTGCAAATCCTTCATTCACAATTTCTAAATTAAAAAAAATTATGAAAACCAAAAGCTTGTCCGGGTATGGTGGCTTATGCCCTTAATCTTAGCACTTTGGGAGGTTGAGGTGGGTGGATCACCGGAGGTCAGGAGTTCAAGACAAGCTGGCCAACATAGTGAAACCCCATCTCTACTAAAAATACAAAAATTACCTGGGCGTGGTGGCACGTGCCTGTAATCCCAGCTACTCGGAGGCGGAGGCACGAGAATCGCTTGAACCTGGGAAGCAGAAGTTGCAGCGAGCCGAGCCGAGATCGCGCCACTGCACTCCAGCCTGGGTGACAGACTGAGACTTGGTCTCAAAACAAAACAAAACGAAATAAAACAAAAATTAACTGGGCGTGGTGGTGGGCGCCTGTAATCCCAGCTACTCAGGAGACTGAGGCAGGAGAATCACCGAGATCACGCCATTGAACTCTGGCCTGGACAATAAGAGCAAAACACTGTCTCAAAAAAACAAAAAAACAAAAACAAAAACAAAAAACAAAATCTTTTTCATAACATATTTGACAATGAAACCTAATCTGAACTGAATTTATTTTGTGGCAGGACCTGACCTAAGCTTACATAAAGTTACTCATAGTTGGCCGGGCGCGGTGGCTCAAGCCTGTAATCCCAGCACTTTGGGAGGCCGAGACGGGCGGATCACGAGGTCGGGAGATCGAGACCATCCTGGTTAACACGGTGAAACCCCGTCTCTACTAAAAAATACAAAAAACTAGCCGGGCGAAGTGGCGGGTGCCTGTAGTCCCAGCTACTCGGGAGGCTGAGGCCGGAGAATGGCGTGAACCCGGGAGGCGGAGCTTGCAGTGAGCTGAGATCCGGCCACTGCACTCCAGCCTGGGCGACAGAGCGAGACTCCGTCTCAAAAAAAAAAAAAAAAAAAAGTTATTCATAGTTTTCACTTTTCCATCTTTCACTTATCACGGTATGAATAGTCATATATGTCATTGCATAAATATTAATTTATTTGATTACTGGGTGCTGTCCAGATGCGTTGGGATTGTTGCTTTATATTTTGTATATGCACCATACTATCTTTCAAAAATCCAAAAAATTTTGAAACACATTTACCATCCAGATTTCCCACCCCATTTACTCATCAGTGTTGGCCTGAGTTCTTTTGGCTATTTGCATAAATCCAATCCACCTGCAGATAATGAATATTCATTGCATTGTGTGTTATAGACTCTGAAGGAGATTCTTCTTGTTTTGAGCAGTGTCCTCATTAAAACAAGGCTAAAAGCTTCTTGAATGACTATTTTGAAGTGACAGCACTCATTTGGATGATAGGTTGTAATGTTTTAATGGACAGCCAGTCTCATTACTATACACTTCATTATATTTCAATAGTCAGTGGTCAGTGATCTTCTGAGATTAGTTTCCCTGGATTTGCCTTTAGTGAAAACTAAAGAGCAAGCTCTGAATGGTGAGGATGGGGCCTGGTAAAAAAAAATGAAGCATGTGTTTATATATGTGTATATATACCTACACATAAAAAATACACATACATATCTATACATATATATTTTTAGTAGGCTTTATTTTATTTATTTTGAGACAAGGTCTCACTCTGTCAACCTTGGCCTCCCAAAGTGCTGGGATTACAGGCTGCACAGTGGTGCAATCACAGCTCATTGCAGTCTTGACTTCCCAGGCTCAGGCGATTCTCCCACGTCAGCCTCTCAAGTAGCTGGGACCACAGGTGCATGCCACCACACCCAGCTAATTTTTTTCTTTTTTTTGTATTCTTTGTAGAGACAGGGTTTCATTTCACTATGTTGCCCAGGCTGGTCTCAAACTCCTAGGCTCAAGTGATCCACCTGCCTCAGCCTCCCAAGACGTTGGGATTATAGGTGTGAGCCACTGCGCCTGGCCAATTTATTCTTTTTTTTTTAGCAACAGGGTCTTACTCTGTCACCCAGGGTGGACTGCAGAGGCATGGTCATGGCTCACAGGAGGCTCAACCTCCCAGACTCAACTGATCCTCCCATCTCAGCCTGCTGAGCAGCTGGGACTATAGGCGCGTGCCAACACACTTGGCTAATTTTTGTATTTTTGTAAAGACAGAGTCCTACTATGTTGCCCAGGCTGGTCTTGAACTCCTGGGCTCAAGCCATCCTCAGCCTTGGTCTCCTAAAGTGCTGGGATCACAGGTGTGAACCACTGAGCCTAGCCAACTTAGAAACATTACATGTATAGAAAAATTGAAAAGATAATATGGTGAATTCCTATATACCCTACATTCAATTTCCCCAATTATTATCTGACATTAGTATGGTACATTTGCCACCATTAATGAAACAGTATTGAAAATTATTATTAACTAAAGTCTACAGTTTATTCAGATTTCCTTTTTTATTTTTATTTATTTATTTATTTATTTTTTTGAGACGGAGTCTCGCTCTGTCGCCCGGGCTGGAGTGCAGTGGCCGGATCTCAGCTCACTGCAAGCTCCGCCTCCCGAGTTTACGCCATTCTCCTGCCTCAGCCTCCCGGGTAGGTGGGACTACAGGCGCCCGCCACCACGCCCGGCTAGTTTTTTGTGTTTTTTTTAGTAGAGACGGGGTTTCACCGTGTTAACCAGGATGGTCTGGATCTCCTGACCTCATGATCCACCCGTCTCGGCCTCCCAAAGTGCTGGGATTACAGGCTTGAGCCACCGCACCTGGCCTTATTTTTGTTGTTGTTGTTGTTGTTTTAGACTCAGTCTTACTCTGTCACTAGGCTAGAGTGGAGTGGCACTGATCTTGGCTCACTGCTGCAACCTCCGCCTCCCAGGTTCAAGTGATTCTCCTGCCTCAGCCTCCCGAGTAGCTGGGATAACAGGTGCCCGCCCCTATGCCCAGCTAATTTTTTGTATTTTTAGTAGAGACAGGGTTTCACCATGGTGACCAGGTTGGTCTTGAACTCCTGATCTCGTGATTCGCCCGCCTTGGCCTCCCAAAGTGCTGGGATTACAGGCGCTCAGCCTCCTTTGTTTTTTGTTTTTTGTTTTTTTTTTTTTTTTGAGACAGAGGCTTGCTCTGTTGCCCAGGCTGGAGTGAAGTGGTGTGATCTCGGCTCACTGCAACCTCTGCGTCCTGGGCTCAAGCGATTCTCCTGTCTCAGACTTGTAAGTAGCTGGGATTACAGGAACCTGCCACCATGCTGGGCTAATATTTGTATTTTTGGTAGGGATAGGGTTTTGCTGTGTTGGCCAGGCTGTTCTTGAACTCCTGGCCTCACGTGATTCTCCCACCTCAACCTCCCAAAAGTGCTGGGATGAGCCACCACGCCCAGCCCATTTTGACTTTTTTTTTTTTTTTTTTTTGAGACAGAGTCTTGCTCTGTCACCTAGGCTGGAGTGCAATGGGGTGATCTTGGCTCACTGCAATCTCCGCTTCCTAAGTTCAAGGGATTCTCCTGCCTCAGCCTCCCGAGTAGCGGGGGTAACAGGTGCCTACCACCACGCCTGGCTAATTTTTGTATTTGTAGTAGAGACAGGGTTTTGCCATGTTGGCCAGGCTGGTCTTGAACTCCTGACCTCAGGTGATCCGCCTGTGTTGGCCTCCCAAAGTGTTAGCATTACAGAGCTGAGCCACCGTGCCTGGCCCATTTTGACTTTTAAAAAATTCCTTGTTTTAGACCAGGTGCAGTGGCTTACGCCTGTAATTTCAGTAATTTGGGAGGCCAAGGTGGGAGAATCACTTGAGGCCAGGAGTTTGAGGTCAGCCTGGGCAACATAGCTAGATACAGTCTCTACAAAAAATAATTAAAAAAATTAAGCCAGACATAGTGGCTCATGCCTGTAGTCCCAGCCACTTGGGAGACTGAAGTGGGAGGATTGCTTGATCCTGGGAGTTCGAGGCTGCAGTGAGCTGTGGTTATGCCACTGCACTCCAGGCGGGTTACAGAAGGAGACCTTGTCTCAACAACAACAACAACAACAATGAAACAAACAAATAGCTGGGCATGGTGGTGCATCCCTGTAGCCCAACCTATCTAGGAAGCTGAGGTAGGAAGATAGTTTAAGTCCAGGAATTCAAGGTTACACTGAGCTGTGATGGTGCTGTTGTACTCCAGCTTGGGTGTCAGAGAGAGACCCTGTCTCTAAAAATATTTAAAAAAAAAAAATTGTTTTGAAAGCTTGAGCCTTCCCCAGAAGATACCCCCTTCCTTGAATTCTTCAATTCATTTGGCTTTATCATCTGTAGTTTTCCTACCCACCACCATCGGATCCTCTTAAAAAAAAAAGGTTTCAATTTCTACTAAGAGTTTCGGAACACCTGGCTGTCTGCTGGGACCTGTGTTAAATCATTGAATGGGAAGCAGCTAATCCGTATAAATAACTCAGGCTTTGGGGTCAGTAGGATTTAGGTTGGGACCACAGACCAGATGAACTATGAAATCTTGGGCAGGTTCCTGTGGCTGTCTTGGCTTTGGCTTCTTAAATGGAGAGAATTATATTTGTCTCACAAGATGATAAGAGGAATAAATAAATCTTTCTTAATCCTAACATTAATTTTACTTCCAAAAATAAAAATCCTATGAATACATTTTTAAAAGCTAATATTTATGCTTATAAAATATTGACAACACACACTTTTTTGTGACTTCTATTTTAAATCCTTTAGGATTTTGGAGAACCACACTTTTGTCAGTCGACTTTAAAAAATGGCCTATCAGGACCCTACTCATAAAGCGATCTCAATTGTAGGCGTCTCATAACAGAAAGGTCGTGATAAAAAGTAACCGAAAGAAAAGCGAAGGAACTTCAAACAGCTTTGATGATAATACCGAGTTTGGTCAAGAAGGCCTCTCCCATTCCGATTTTCTATTGGTTAAGCTTACCATCAATCACACCAGTTGTAAATAAACTGAAGACGGAAGCGTGTTGTTAGCGGGGTGGGATCTTCCTGTCGCCACTGCTAGGGTGAGAACCCATTTTCTAATAGGCTGACAGCTGCTTTTCCCGCCCTCTCTCTTCAGTTGCTAAGGGGCGGGACTCGTAGGACCCTTGGAGAGCCGGGTGCTCGAAGTTCTGCCCATCCGATTGGTTGATAGGGGCGGGTTTCGTAGAGGATAGGCTGCTGGTGCTGCCCGTTCAGAGTTAGTTGCTGGGGTAAGGCACGTGAGGAGGAGGCGGCTTGAGGCAACCATGGCGGGAGGAATGAAAGTGGCGGTCTCGCCGGCAGTTGGTCCCGGGCCCTGGGGCTGGGGTGTCGGGGGCGGTAGGACAGTGCGGCTACTCTTGATCCTCTCCGGCTGCTTGGTCTACGGCACAGGTACCGCCCGGGCAGCAGCTGCCAAGGGGGCGGGTGCCGAGGGGGTTATTTTTGGAAAAGGGATTGTCTGGAGGGCGCGGGCCGTTATTCTGCAGACAGGCGGTGGCTCTACCGAGGGGCGCCGGCGTAATGTGGTGGAAGAAACTTGGCGGGCTAGTGGGCGTCGGGGCTGAGGGTCTGGGCCCTGGAGCGGGCTGGGGCAGCTTCCCAGAGTGGGGAGGAGCCTGAAGCCCTTTGGCGGAGACAGGAAGGGAGGCCTAGACTCATTGAGAAGCGATCCTGGGGGCTCTGTCGCGCCGCAGAGGCCTCCTCGAGTTTCTTGGTTAAAAGAGAAAACCAGGGGACCATTCTGGGCAGGCAGAGCTGCCGCGGGAAAAGGACCATCTCATTCATTCGGCAAATTAGCAAACACCATCTGAGCTTATGCTCTGTCAGGACGCAGGGCACGGGTGGCAGAACGAATGTGGTTGACCTAAATGCAGTGATCTCTACTATCTTCTCATGTAAAACTTTGACTCCTTCCCCCACCCCCACCCGCCCGCAAATGGCGTCTTGCTCTGTCACCCAGGCTGGAGTGCAGTGGTGCGATCTCGCTCACTGCAACCTCCGCCTCTCGGGTTCAAGCAATTCTGCTTCAGCCTCCCGAGTAGCTGGGATTACAGGCGCCCGCCACCGCGCCCGGCTAATTTTTGTATTTTTAGTAGAAACGGGGTTTCACCACGTTGGCCAGAGTGGTCTTGAATTCCTGAACCTCGTGATCCATCCGTCTTGGCCTCCCAAAGTGCTGGGATTACAGGCGTGAGGCGCTGCGCCCTTCCAAGATCTTGACTCTTAACAGCCCTGTAGAACGGAACTGGAGTTATTCCACTTTCCACTTATAAGTGAATTATAAGTTATTCCACTTTCCACTTACATTATATTCCACTTATTTGGTACCTGCTGCTGGATAATGAAGTTTGGACTGGAAAGGAAACTCTTCTGCTCCAATCCAGAAAATTTAGAATGTGTTTCTGAAAACCTCCTTCTACCCCCTTATCATTAAATTCAAAACAGAAAAATACGTGACGTTTTCTAGAATCCACTGGAGGAAGTTGACGCTCAAGAGAATAAAGATAATAGTATCTCATAAACACACATTACCATCTTTTTTTTTTTTTTTTTCCTGAGATGGAGTTCGCTCTGTCGCCAGACTGGAGTGCAGTGGCAGGATCTCGGCTCACTGCAACCTCCGCCTCCCGGGTTCAAGCAAGTCTCCTGCCTCAGCCTTCCGAGTAGCTGGAGCTACAGGTGTGTGCCACCACACCCAGCTAATTTTTGTATTTAGTAGAGACGGGGTTTCACCGTGTTGGCCAGGATGGTCTTGATCTCTTGACCTCGTGATCCACCTGCCTGGGCCTCCTAAAGTGCTGGTATTACAGGCGTGAGCCACCGTGCCCGGCTTTTTTTGTTGTTGTTGAGACGGAGGAATTTCTGTCTTGTTGCCCAAGCGGGTTCAAGCAAGTCTCCTGCCTCAGCCTTCCGAGTAGCTGGAGCTACAGGCGTGTGCCACCACACCCAGCTAATTTTTGTATTTAGTAGAGACGGGGTTTCACCGTGTTGGCCAGGATGGTCTTGATCTCTTGACCTCGTGATCCACCTGCCTGGGCCTCCTAAAGTGCTGGTATTACAGGCGTGAGCCACCGTGCCCGGCTTTTTTTGTTGTTGTTGAGACGGAGGAATTTCTGTCTTGTTGCCCAAGCTAGAGTGCAGTGGCCCGATCTCGGCTCACTGCAACCTCCACTTACCGGGTTCAAGCGGTTCTCCTGCCTCAGCCTCCGAAGTAGCTGAGATTACAGGCACGCACGGCATCACGGCCGGCTAATTTTTTGTATTTTTAGTAGAAACGGGGTTTCACCATGTTAGCCAGCCAGCCTGGTCTCTCAGGTAATTCACCTGCCTCGGCCTCCTAAAGTGCTGGGATTACAGTAGTGAGCCACCACATTTGGCCATGCTCTTTTTCACCTCTCCCTTTGGTTCCTGCCTATCTCATGCTGCCACTTGGTGATTATCCTTACAGCTTTAAGGTGGTCTCAGCATCCTTAGAAGAGGGCCCAGGATAGCATTCGAAGGGCCATGATGTGAATAAACTTCTTAATAAATGGGGTAGTGAGTTGTGAAGAAAAGAGAAAATATAGGCAAAAATGCTCCTACATAGTAAGCACTCAATTAGCAGTCTCTCTCTAAGTTTCTTAAATGAGGAGAGGAACAGAGACTTCTTGGCTTGGAGAAGAGTAAACTCAAGGGGTTACGTTTGTTCAGTGCTGCCTGATAGACTGGTGGCAGCTAGGAAGAGCAATCATGGAATTAGACAAGAACTTTCTAAAACTCAGACGTTACCTAAAGTTAGAATGGAGTACTTCAAAATGTAGAGAGTTCCTTCTCACTGGAAATTTTTTTTGAAAAATTTGATTGTAGCTGGGCGCGGTGGCTCACGCCTGTAATCCCAGCACTTTGGGAGGCCAAGGCGGGCGAATCATCTGAGGTTGGGAGTTCGAGACCAGCCTGACCAACATGGAAAAACCCCATCTCTACTAAAAATATAAAATTAGCCGGACGTGGCGCGCACCTGTAATCCCAGCTACTCAGGAAGGCTGAGGCAGGAGAATCACTTGAAACTGGGAGGCAGGGGTTGTGGTGAGCCAAGATCACGCCATTGCACTATAGCCTGGGCAACAAGAGCGAAACTCTGACTCAAAAAAAAAAAGAAATTTGATTGTAAAAATAAGGCATGTTTGTTTGTTTGTTTGTTTGTCACCCAGGCTGGAGTGCAGTAGCACGATCTCCGCTCACTGCAAGCTCCACCTCCCGGGTTCATGCCATTCTCCTGCCCCATTCTCCCTAGTAGCTGGGACTACAGGCGCCCGCCACCACGCCCGGCCGCCTCGGCCTCCTAAAGTGCTGGGATTACAGGCATGAACCACTGTGCCCGGCCACAATAATGCATGTTTATTTTAGATGATTTGGCAAGGTACAATTAAGTATAAAGAAGTAGGCAGAAACCTCACTGTTAATCCATTCAGAAGCAATCTATTTTAAAATAGCACATTTTCTTCTGATCTTTTTCCACATATTTTTAATTTTTTATGAATTGATAATTTGTACCCAGTCAGTACTCTAGTTCTCTTCCCTGGAGGCTGCCAGTTGTTACCAGAGATAGTTTTATCGTTTGATTTTGTAGTACAATAATTTTCCCACGTAATTTAAAATTCTTTTTTTTTTGTTAGTTTGTTGTTTGGTTGGTTGGGTTTTTTTTTTTGTTTTTTTTTTTTTGAGATGGAGTTTTGCTCTTGTTGCCCAGGCTGGAGTGCAATGGTGCAATCTCAGCTCACTTTAACCTCCGCCTCCTGGGTTTAAATGATTTTCCTGCCTCAGCCTCCTGAGTAGCTGGGATTACAGGCGCCCGCCACCACGCCCGGCTAATTTTTTTTTGTATTTTTAGTAGAGACGGGGGTTTCACCATGTTGGCCAGGCTGTTCTCGAACTCCTGACCTCAGATGATTCGCCTGCCTCGGCCTCCCAAAGTGCTGGGATTACAGGCGTGAGCCCCCACACCTGGCATTAAAATTCTTTATAAATGTTGTCTTACTTGTATTACATTCCAATATATGGGCAAATCTTCATTTAATTTTTTCTCTTTTTTTTCCCCTGAGACATAGTCTTGCTCTGTCTCGCCCAGGCCGGAGTGCAGTGGTGCAGTCTTGATTCTGGTTTCAAGCCATTCTCCCATTTCAGCTTCCCAAGTAGCTGGGACTACAGGCGTGTGCCACCATACTTGGCTAATTTTTTTTTTTTTTTAGACAGAGTTTTGCCCTTGTTGCCCAGACTGGAGTGCAATGGCACAGTCTCGGCTCACTGCAACCTCAGCCTCCAGGGTTCAAGCAGTTCCCCTCCCTCTGCCTCCCGAGTAACTAGGATTATAGGTGCACGCCACCATGCCCGGCTAATTTTTTGTATTTTTGGTACAGACGGGGTTTTACCAGGCTGGCCAGACTGGTCTCAAACTCCTGACCTTGTGATCCGCCCACTTCAGCTTCCCAAAGTGCTGGGATTACAGGCATGAGCCACCACGCCCAGCCACACTCAGCTAATTTTGTATTTTTAGTAGAGATGGGATTTCACTATGTTGACTAGCTTGGCCTCAAACTCCTGACCTCAGGTGGTCCAGCTGCCTCAGCCTCCCAAAGTACTGGGATTACAGGTGTGAGCCACCACGCCTGGCCTTCATTTATTATTTTTTAGTGACATGGTTTTGCTGTGACATCCAGGCTAGAATGCAGTGCACAATGATAGCTCACTGTAACTTCCCATCTCGGTCTCCCCAAGTAGCTGGGACTACAGGCATGTGTCATCTGCCTGATAAAAATCATTATTAATGTTTCTGGGTTAAACATTTGGTTGGATATTGGTGGTTTGTACTGTTGATTGGATATTTGTGGTATTTCTAGTTTTTCAGTGTTGTAAGTTTGTGAACATCTTTGTGTATAAATTTTTATTATTGTTATTATTATTATTATTATTATTTTTTGAGATGGAGTCTCGCTCTTTTGCCCAGGCTGGAGTGCAGTGGCCAGATCTCAGCTCACTGCAAGCTCTGCCTCCCGGGTTCACGCCATTCTCCTGCCTCAGCCTCCCGAGTAGCTGGGACTACAGGCGCCCGCCACCTCGCCCGGCTAGTTTTTTGTATTTTTTTAGTAGAGACGGGGTTTCACCGTGTTAGCCAGGATGGTCTCAATCTCCTGACCTCGTGATCTGCCCGTCTCGGCCTCCCAAAGTGCTGGGATTACAGGCTTGAGCCACCGTACCCGGCCTAAATTTTTATTATTTATTAATTGTTTGAGATGGAGTCTTGTTCTGTTGCCCAGGCTGGAGTGCGGTGGCGCCATCTCGGCCACCTAGATTCAAGTGATTCTCCTACCTCACCCTTCCGAGTAGCTGGGATTACAGGTGTGCGCCACCATGCCCGGGTAATTTTTTTGTATTTTTAGTACAGTCGGGATTTCGCCATGTTGGCCAGGCTTGTCTCAAACTCCTGACCTCAAGTGATCTGCCTGTCTCAGCCTCCCAAACTGCTGGGATTACAGGTGTGAGCCACCATGCCTGGCCATATTTTTTTTTCTTTTTTCTTTTTGTAGAGATGGGGTTTTGTCATGTTGGCCAGGCTGGTCTCAAACTCCTGAGGTCAAGCAATCCCCTCACCTTGACTTCCCAAAGTGCTGGGACTACAGGCGTGAACCACCATGCCTGGCCCCAACTTTTTATTTATTTATTTAATTTAATTTAATTTATTTTTTTGAGACGTAGTCATGCTGTCACCCAGGCTGGAGTGCAGAGGCGCAATCTTTGCTCACTGCAGTTGCAGTCTTCCCCTCCCAGGTTGAAGTGATTCTCCTGCCTCTGCCTCCCGAGAAGCTGGGATTACAGGCGCCCGCCACCACGCCCAGCTGAGTTTTTTGTATTTGTAGTAGAGACAGGGTTTCACCATGTTGGCCAGGCTGGTTTCGAACTCCTGACCTCAAGTGATCCGCCTGCCTTGGCCTCCCAAAGTGCTGGGATTTCAGGTGTGAGCCACCATGCCCGGCTGGACAGTGGTCACTTTTAAACCTTGAATTAAGCTGATACTAAATAGAAATTGAGAGGAGAATCTTCTGTTTTGGTATATCAGAGGGACTGCATATAATCATTGCCTGCTCTTAAAACTTGAAGTGAGACAAAACAGCTGGAAGGAAACAACCTTGAAATCTTTTAGTATCCTCCTAAAGTACTATATATTAAAAATATTGCTGGCTGGGCGTGGTGGCTCACGCCTGTAATCCCAGCACTTTGGCAGGCTGAGGTGGGTGGATCAGTTGAGGCCAGGAGTTCACCATGTCTGGCCAACATGGTGAAACTCCATGTCTACTACAAAAATACAAAAAAAAAGTTAGCCAGTTGAGGTGGCTCATGCCTGTAATCCCAGCTACTCAGGAGGCTAAGGTGGGAGAATCAATAGAACCTGGGAGGCAGAGGTTGCAATGAGCCAAGATTGCACCACTGTATTCCAGCCTGGGTGACAGAGGGAGACGCTGTCTGAAAAAAAAAAAAAATGCTCGCTGGGTGTGGTGGCAGATCTGTAATCCCAGTGCTTTGGGAGGCCAGTGTGGGTGCTTTGGGAGGCCAGTGTGGGAGGATTGCTTTAAGCCAGGAGTTCAAGACCAGCCTGGGCAACATAGTAAGACCTTGTCTCTCTAAAAAAAAAGCTAGCTGGGTGTGGTGGCGTGTACCTGTAGTCTTGGCTGCTTGGGAGGCTAAAGTGGGAGGATTGTTTGAGCCCAAGAGTTTGAGGCTGCAATGAGCTATGATCACATAACTACTCCAGCCTGAGCAGCAGAGCCAGACCCTGTCTTAAAAAAAAGAAAAAACTTGCCAATTCTGTTCCACTCAGGAAAGGGATAGAGAAAATCAACAGATGGAGTATTTTAGCTTACTTTAACTATTCCTTTATAGGACAGGAAGTATATCTAGACCATAGTCAGACCTGGGGGTGAATCTCAGATAGGCTATTTACTACTTGTGTGATTTTGGAGCAAATTAATCTTTCTTATACATCCGTTCCTCATTTATGAAATAGGGATTATGAGAGTGCTTACCTCATAGCATTGTTGGGAGCATTAAATGAGACAGCATACTGTCTTATTTATTTATTTATTTATTTATTTATTTATTTATTTATTTATTTGAGACAGAATTTTGCTCTTGTTGCCCAGTCTGGGGTGCAATGGCATGATCTTCGCTCACCGAAATCTCTGCCTCCCAAGTTCAAGCGATACTCCTGCCTCAGCCTCCCGAGTAGCTGGGATTAGAGGCATGTGCCACCATGCCTGGCTAATGTTTTTGTATTTTAGTAGAGACGGGGTTTCTCCATATTGGTCAGGCTGGTCTCAAACTTCTGACTTCAGGTGATCCGCCCACTTCGGCCTCCCAAAGTGCTGGGATTATAGGCATGTGCCACTGTGCCTGGCAGCATACTGTCTTAATAGGTACTTAATAGTAGTTTTTATTATTACTTGTCTGACTGAATGACTGTGTAATATTTAAATAATTAAACAACAGAAATAAGACTCTGCCTTAGTTGTTCTTTCTTCTCAGTTTTTTCCCTTATTTCTCAGTCTGGCTAATGTTTTAACCCAAAGTTTAGGAAAGTGGTTAGTTTAATCTTTTTCATGAAATGAGTTATAGTTATTAGCTTGTTATGTTTAATTCTTGTTTCCTTTCTTTGCATAAAGCTGAAATTGATGTAAATGTGGTCATGCTTCAGGAATCCCAAGTTTGTGAAAAGCGTGCCAGCCAACAATTCTGTTACACAAATGTGCTTATTCCAAAATGGCATGATATATGGACACGGATACAGGTAATAACTTGGAATCCTCTGGCAGGGGCAGCTTCTGTAAATTTCTGTCTGTCGGTGATTAATGAGTATTTTGACACTTTTCTCCCTTTCACATACTTAAAAAAAAATGTTAACAATCTTGTTAGGGTTGAGATTATCCTGAGTTGTGTTTTCATCAATAAGCATTTATGCCTACTTTGTATTCCCCTCTGCTCCCTCAAGTAGATTACAGTATTCCAGGGTAAACTTCCTTTCCTTTTCCCTCCTTTTCCCAAAGAAACTGCTTCATTTTCTTGTCCTTCATTTTGCAGTAAGTATGTGTACACACACACACACCCCTCTTGCTTTTTTTATTTTTATTTTTTATTTTTTGAGGCAGTCTCCCTCTGTTGCCCAGGCTGGAGTGCAGTGGCACCATCTTGGCTCACTGCAATCTCCGCCTCCCGGGTTCAAGCGATTCTCCTGCCTCAGCCTCCCGAGTAGCTCGGATTACAGGCACGCGCCACCACACCTGGCCAATTTTTTTGTATTTTTTGCAGAGATGGGGTTTCATCATGTTGGCCAGGCTGCTCTGAAACTCCTGACCTCAAGTGATCTGCCCGCCTCGGCCTCCCAAAGTGTTGGGATTATAGGCACAAGCCATCACACCCAGCCCTCCTCTTTCTTTTTAAAGGTCTTATGCCTTCTTTGGGCTGGAAACTGTTATGTGCCTGTCAGGATGTAAACTCTTTTGCCCCGCTGTTCCTATTCTGATTCTACATGAGGTATTTCATAAACCCCCAGAGCTGAAGAATGACTTTGGTCTCATTTGTTTCATAACACTGTTAAGTCACCTGGCGAACAGGAGTGTCTGGCAGTAACAGTGATTGAACAAAATGAGTCCTTTCAGAAATGTAGTTGTTATAAGCATAGTTACTGATAAGGGCATTTGTTGTTCACATCAAAAACATAGGGTGGACTTGTGGATTTTTTTTTTTTCAGACGGAGTCTTGCTCTGTCACCCAGGCGGGAGGGAGTGCAGTGGCACGACCTCAGCTCCCTGCAACCTCCGCTTCCTGAGTAGCTGGGGGCCGTGCCTGACCGACTTGTGGGTTTTTTAAAAAAATTATTTAAAAAAAAAGTCTGATAAGCTGGGCACGGTGGCTCATGCCTATAATCCCAGCACTTTGGGAAGCTGAGGCGGGTGAATCACTTGAGGTCAGGAGTTCGAAACCAGCCTGGCCAATATGGTGAAACCCTGTCTCTACTAAAAATACAAAAATTAGCCGAGGGTGGTGGCATGCACCCTGTAGTCCCAGCTACTCAGGAGGCTGAGGCAGAAGAATCACTTGAACCCAGGAGGCGGAGGTTGCAGTGAGCCGAGGTCATGCCACTGTACTCCAGCCTGGGCGACAGAGCAAGACTCCGTCTCAAAAAAAAAAAAAATTATCTGATAAAAAAGTGATACTCCATCTGGGGCACATTATAACCAACATTTACTCATAATCAGTGACTTGTGACAATGGATTGAACTCAGCCTGTCATTATGGAAAACGTTTTTAGTCTTCTGGGGCAGTTTATGCCTGGCAATTTTCTTAATATTATAGACCTTTGCTTTGTGTGATCTCTAATAAATAGCTGTATTGATAACTCTTTCAGCTTGGAAGCCTTTTTTCCTCTATGTTCTACGTTCTAGGTCAGAACGACCTAATAGTAGATTCAGGTCGTGTTAACAAGAAGGTATTCTAACAGCTGTCTCTCTAACATGTGCAGTGTTACTTGCCCAATTATGTTTTAGCCTCTGTATTTCTATATTTCTGATAAGCCTTGTGGAAAACTGACACTATTACTGATTTAGTTGTTTACTCTGAGGGTTTTAAAAAAATTGTGTTTGTGAAAAATTAAAATTCCTACTTACTTTTTTCTCATCCTGATTTTATTTGTGTTACAGATCCGAGTAAATAGTTCCAAATTGATTCGAGTCACGCAGGTGGAGAATGAGGATAAACTGAAGGAGCTAGAGCAGTTTAGTATCTGGAACTTTTTTTCCTCCTTTTTAAAGGAGAAATTGAATGACACCTATGTTAACGTGGGTCTATACAGCACGAAAACCTGCCTCAAAGTTGAAATTATAGAGAAGGACACCAAGTACAGTGTCATTGTGATCCGGAGTAAGTCTCACCTCTGTTTTTCTGATGGATTCTGTAGTGATAAGGACTGAGTTCTGAAGGGTATAATTAGTGAGACTGAGAAGTCAGCCCAAGACATCTCCAGTTGGGTTCTGATTATAACCCTGAGTATACCACTGCTCCAAACAGTTCATGGAGACTTCACTCCATATCAGACACTTTAGGCCTAGAATTGAAACTCCACCTCAGGAAATTCTGAGTACTTCCTTACCTGGAACTGTGAAGACTTTTATTCATAATTACAATGTGCTGCTAATGGCCCTGAGCATATATGCCAAATACTCTTAAGAGTAAATCAGATAGATGTGTTCTGCCTTCTGGACACTTCTAGACAAAGGTAACTATCCGATGTGTACATGCCTATATTTAAAGACATGAATGGTTAATAAAAATTGAAGAAAGGTAAAACTGAATATTAATCATTCACAAGTAAAAAGTGTATTCATGGAACTATAAATAAAGATGAAGACCACTGCAGTTTAAAACTTACTCAGTGGAACTGGGAGAAGTTTTCTCTTTTCTGAAGATGACTGAGAAAGTTTCAGAGGAGATGGATCCTCTTGAATTCTCTCTGACTTTGTTTCCCCTTGGTTACTACACAGGGTCCTGGGATGTTGTAAGTAGTAGAAATGTTTCTAGGTTTAGTATGAAATAGGTTGTGCCCTTCCATTTGTCTTAGGGTTCTTTGGTTATGTAGGGTTGGCTTGTTTTTTGACGTTCCTTCTACATTTACTGATTCCTGCTGCTCCTGTTCTGTTTGTGGGCCTCCCGTAGAGCTGTTGAATGTGAAAGCTGTGGGAGTATCTGGTATGCCACCGAGGGGCCTTTGCAAGGGCCCCCTGGTCCTGAGTGAGATGTATTTGCGTGTAGGCTTTTCCAGCACAGTGCTCTGTAGCAAAGGGAAGTAGGTGGTATTGTTGGGCAAGAAAAGCAGCCAGTTAGAGAACAACACAAGGCCCTGACCCACAGTTCTGGGAGTTCTGGGCAAATCTGCTGAGTTCCATGACTGTGAGTGTGACTTAAAGCTTGAAAGCCAGAGTGATAGAGACCCCTAGTGGGTGATTGCATGAATTGCTGATGGTACTGTGTCTAGCTTTGTCCAAAATGAAGCTTGAGTTTGTTTTAACCTTAGCCGAAATAAAAGTAAGATCATCAGGCAAATACAGGTTAGACAGAGACCTAATTATACACTGGAAGGGTGCCCAGGCTTTAGGTGGAATTTAAATGCTTTTTAGGTGGGCTGTTCGCATTTATTTTTACTGTAGCTGACCAATAGTGCCAACATTGTCTTTTATTCTATAATGCCTTAAGCTGTTTTGTTCCCTTATTAAGCAAAAATCTTTATTTATTTCAGGATTTGATCCCAAACTCTTTCTTGTTTTCCTTCTTGGACTTATGCTATTTTTTTGTGGAGACTTGCTGAGCAGGTAGGTTCCAAGGCTAGTGTGTAGAATGACACGGCTCATACCTATCCTGCTTGGGTTTTATAATAACTATTAAGTACTGCCATTCCCATTTCCAGGATCTTTATGGCTTGGCTGTTGCCTGCTTGGATAGTTTAAAAAATACTTTAATGTGAATTATGATTTTTGTTTTTTCTTATTTGAACAATATTGACAGTAATGAAATTCCCACATTAGGTTGGCCTATCATTGGGTTGATAGGAGTTAGCCAATACAGTGAAATGGAACATCATCACCCTTTCCATTGCTAGAAGTAATGTGTTAAGGTGTCATCTTTACAGGTCCATGGGTTGATGAGTTTCATTTTGTTCAGACGTAGAGAGACAAATACCGGCTGGGCGCGGTCGCTCACGCCTGTAATCCCAGCACTTTGTGAGGCCGAGGTGGGTGGATCACGAGGTCAGGAGATCGAGACCATCCTGGCTAACACGGTAAAACCCCATCTCTACTGAAAATACAAAAAAATTAGCCGGGCGTGGTGGCAGGTGCCTGTAGTCCCAGCTACTTGGGAGGATGGGGCAAGAGAATGGCGTGAACACGGGAGGTGGAGCTTGCAGTGAGCCGGGATCGCGCCACTGCACTCCAGCCTGGGCAACAGAGCGAGACTCCGTTTTTTAAAAAAAAAAAAGAGACAAATATCAACTGCTCAGCCTGGGCAACATGGTAAAACCCTGTGTCTACAAAAAATACAAAAATTAGCTGGGTGTAGTGGCATGTGCCTGTGATCCCAGTTACTCAGGAGGCTGAGGCACGAGAACTGCTTGAGCCTGGAGGCGGAGGTTGCAGTGAGCCGAGATCACACCATTGCACTCCAAGCTGGGCCACAGAGGGGAGACCCTGTTTCAAAAAAATGAAAATCAAGTGCTTATTCATTTTCTTCCTTTAAGAACCTACTAGTTAAGACAGGTGAGACTGACATGTACAAATATGAAGAAAATATATAGGTAACTAAATAAACATTGAGTGAAGGTAAAATCAGCATTAAGTTTGTATACAAGTAAAAAGTATTTGTGGAATAGTGAATGAAAGATTAACAATTGGAGTTTGAAGTTGGGCTGGAGTGGGGTTGCTGGAAGTTGTTCCTTATTTTGGGGATGCTGGGAGAAACAGTGAGGGGGGAATAACTGGTAGAAAAAAATCTGGAATAGGGGGCTGGTTGTGGTGGCTCACACCTGTAATCCTAGCACTTTGGGAGGCTGAAGGGGGGAGGATGACTTGAGCCCAAGAGTTTGAGACCAACCTAGGCAACATAGTGAGACCCTGCCTCTACAAAAAAATACAAAAATTAGCCAGGCCTGGTTGTGCGTGCCAGTAGTCCCAGCTACTTGGGAGTGTGAAGTAGGAGGATCACTTGAGCCTGGGAGGTTGAGGCTGCAGTGATCTGTGATCGCACCACTGCACTCCAGCCTGGGTGACAGAGTGAGACCCTGTCTTAGAAAAGAAAAAATAATAATCGGGTTGGGAGAGATGATGGAGATGGGAATAGGACATTACACAGAGGCTCATTATTGGGAAATATATGAGGGAAGCCCTTGAATACTAATCTTCATAATCTGATAGTAACTACATAGCGTCAGTCTCTACAGTTCTCTGACCTCAAGTTTTGGGCAAATATAGGCACACATCAGTTTATTGTACTTTATTGTGGTTCACAGATAGTGCATTTCTTTCCAAATTGAAGGTTCCTGGCAACCCTGGGTCAAGCAAGTCTACCACACCATTTTCCCAATAGCATGTGCTCACTTGGGGTCTCTGTGTCACATTTTAGTAATTCTTATAATATTTTAGACTTTTTCATATGATTATAACTGTTATGGTGATCCATGATCAGTGATCTTTGATGCTGCTGTTGCAGTTATTTTGGGGTACCACATGTCCATGTAAGACACTATATTAGTTCATGCTGTTGATAAAGATACCCGAGACTGGGTCATTTATAAAGAAAAAGAAGTTTAATGGACTCATAGTTCCTCATGGCTGGGGAGGCCTCACAATCATGGCAGAATGCAAAAGGCACATCTTATATGGCGGCAGGCAAGGGAGAATGAGACCCAAGTGAAAGGGGAAACCCCTTATAAAACCGTCAGATCTCATGAGACTTATTCACTACCATGAGAAACAGTATGAGGGAAACTCCCCCCATGATTCAATTATCTCCTACCAGGTCCCTCCTACAACATGTGGGAATGATGGGAGCTACAATTCAAGATGAGATTTGGGTGGGGACACAGCCAAACCATATTAGACAGTGAACTTAGTAAATGTCATGGGTGTTCTAACAACTCCACCAGTTGGTTATTCCCCTGTCTCCCTTCTTCTTGGGCCTCCATATTCCCTGAGAAACAGCAATATTGAAACTAGGCCAATTAATAACCTTAGAGTAGATAGTAAGTCTTCAAGTGAAAGGAAGAGTCATACATCTCTCTGATTATGCTTAGTGAGGACAGCAAAAGCCAAAATAGACTAAAAGCTAGACCTCTTGTCCCAAGTAGTTAGCCAAGTTGTGAATGCAGAGGGAAAGTTCTTGAGGGAAATTAAAAGTGTTGCTTCAGGGAACACACAAGTGATAAGAAAGTGAAACAGCCTTATTGCTGATATGAAGAGAGTTTTAGTTGGCTGTTGAGAAGATTAAACCAGATACAACTTTTTTAAAGCTAAAGCCTGATCCAGAGCAGGACCCTAACTCTCTTCAATTCTGTGAAGGCTGAGAGAGGTGAGGGAACCTCAGAAGAAAAGTTTACAGCTAGTGAAGGAAGGTTCTTGGCTCATGAGATTTAAGGAAAGAAGCTGTCTTCATTACATAAAAGTGCAAGGTAGGCTGGGCGTGGTGGCTCATGTCTGTAGTCTCAGCACTTTGGGAGGCTGAGGCGGGCAGATCACTTGAGCCCAGGGAGTTCAAGACCAGCCTGAGCAACATGGTGAAACCCTGCCTTTACAAAAAATACAAAAAAGTCAGTCATGGTACCAGCTACTTGGAAGGCGGAGGTGGGAGAATCACCTGGGCCCAGTAGATCAAGGCTGCAGTGAGCCATGATCACACCATCGCACCCCAGCTTGGGCAACACAGTGAGACCTTGTCTTAAAAAAAAAAAAAAAAAGATGAAGCAAGCACTGATACAGAAGCTGTAGCAAGTTGTTCAGAAGATCTAGCTAAGATAATTGTTGAAAGTGGCTACAATTAAAGAGCTCCTCAATGTAGACAAAATAGCCTTATACTGGAAGAAGATGCCATTGAGGACTTTCATGGTGAGAGAGAAGTCAGTGCCTAGCTTCAAAGGAGGGGTGATCCTCTTGTTAAGGGTTAATGCTGTTGGAGGATTGACTCCAATTTTAAAAGAAGTTCTGTGGTGAAATGCTATCAAGACAGTATTGCATGCTTTAGAGAAATCTTCATGAAAGGAGGAGGAGCCAGTGCAGCAAACTTCATTGTATTTTAAGAAATTGCCACAGTCACTCCAGTCTTCAGAAACTACCACCTTCATCAGTCAACAGCCATCAACATGGAAGTGAGACCCTCCACCAGCAAAAAAATGATGACTCACTGAAGGCGTAGATGATCTTTAGCAGTTTTTAGCAAAGCATTTTTAATTAAGGAATATATATTTTTAAGACATAATGCTGTTGTATACTTAATACACTCTAATATAGGGTAAACATGATTTTTATATGCACTGGGAAACCAAAAAATTTGTATGACTTACTTATTGCAATTGCAGTATTTGGTTTGTTGCAGTGGTCTGGAACCAAATTGGAAATGTTTCTGATGTTTGCTTGTACTGCTCTAATCTTGTACCTTTTAAAATCTTTTGGCTAGGTTAGTTGTCCTAGTTTCAACAGTACTATGTATGAAATACATACATATGGTCATGAAATACATTTTTTTTTCTGCAGAAGTCAAATTTTCTACTACTCCACTGGGATGAGTGTGGGAATTGTGGCCTCTCTACTAATCATCATTTTTATACTATCTAAGTTTATGCCTAAGGTAAGTATCAGAATCTTCATGTGCAGCTAGAATGAATTTGGGTAGCTGAAGGACTGTTTTCCTGGGTAATCTTAGAAAACTGAAAATGTGTATTGATGGCTGATGAGTCAATGTCCTACTCTCCTTGATTCAGAAAGGTACTTTCCACGATGAAACTTGGAGCCTGATTACAAATTTTTTCTTTTTATATAAAATCCTGTGCTCGGAGGGGGGTTAAAGTCTCCTTCCTGTTTTTTAATTATATAGCCAGGCTTTTAAGTTATTTAGCATGTCATCTTCCCAGTGTTCCTTGCAGACTGTACCATTTTAAGTATAAAGGACATCTTTTTAAGAGAAGTGTTTTTTGTGCATTTTGAGTAGGTTGAATTTTTTTTAAAAAAAATCATAGTTCCATTTTGCTTCTTTTATGTATGGAAAGCCTGTTGTAACTTTTTGCTTTCACTTCTACTCTCTGTCTTAGAAAAGTCCCATTTACGTCATCCTGGTGGGAGGCTGGTCTTTTTCTCTGTACCTCATTCAACTAGTTTTTAAAAATTTACAAGAGATCTGGAGGTGTTACTGGCAGTATCTTTTAAGTAAGTGTTGTCGGTTTTGCTTTCCTTTTGTATGTTTATAGGCTGTTTCAGTTAATTTAATCATGAAAATATTTTACCTGCTTGTGGGATTTAATAGTTCATGTCATTTTTTAAAACTTTTAAAAATCATAGTTTTTCACTTATTTCTGACCCCTCTACGATTATCACCTTCTCTTAAATTAGAATGGTACTATTAAGGAGAAGATGTCATTTATTGGTATTCATAAATATACCTTTCTTTACACAATAAACATTTTTCTGAAAAGCTGTAAATTGACCTTATTAATGGAATCATATTTTAAATATACTTGGGGACCTTAAGTAAAGGACTCTGCAGTAAATTTTTTTCTGCTTCATTTCTGAATGAACTGCTGTAGATTTTATTTACAAAGTAAAAATCCTTGGTCCTATAGATAGTAACCTTTGATTTATCCTTTGAGGGGTGATTAATCTGGATTTCCATATATTGGTTTTTAAAATAGACTATTTCAGGGTTGTTTGACATATAACTTTAATGTTCTGTTTGAACCGAATAAATTTAGGACAGCAGAAAGGATAGAAACTTAGAGAAATGTATTCTAAGAAAAAAGTGTGAATAATTAAGTAAAAATCTGATTTCCCGGTTCAATTGGTGCTATATAGTAAATTTACTACTGCTTCCCACACAAATTATTTTTACCAAGTATAGATGAAAAAGAATGTCTTCTGATAACTCTTCTCATAGGTTATGTCCTCACAGTTGGATTCATGAGTTTTGCAGTGTGTTACAAGTATGGGCCCTTGGAGAATGAACGAAGTATCAACCTGCTGACCTGGACCTTGCAGCTAATGGGCCTGTGTTTCATGTATTCTGGCATCCAGATACCACATATTGCCCTTGCCATTATCATCATTGCTCTGTGTACTAAGAACCTGGAATACCCTATTCAGTGGCTGTACATCACCTACAGGTGAATGAAAGGCAATGTAACTTAATATTGACAGGTACAGTGTGGGATGCAGTTGCAGCAAGAGGATACAGAGGTATTGACCTGGGAGCTTCTTCGTTAAGGAAAAGTCATTGTGTTGGACTTCCACCTTTGTTCCTTCCCGAGTCTATTTTTTTTTTTTACTTTCTATAGGAATTTTAATATTTTTATTCTAGTCATTTTATATAAAATAAAAAACATCTAGTAAAATGTCATGTGTTCCTGTTACCACAAGGTGGTGCAAATTATATCACTTTTTTTTTGAGATGGAGTCTTGCTCTGTCGCCCAGGCTGGAGTGCAGTGGCGTGATCTCGGCTCACTGCAATCCCCACCTCCTGAGTTCAAGCGGTTCTCATGCCTCAGCCACCTGAGTAGCTGGGATTACAGGCATGCACCACAACACCCAGCTAATTTTTGTATTTTTAGTAGGTTTCACCATGTTGACCAGGCTGGTCTTGAACTCCTGACCTCAAATGTCAGGGGTTCCTAAAGTGCTGAGGCAATCCCAAAGTGCTCGAATTACAAAGTGCTGGGATTACAGACGTGAGCCACCACACCCGGCCACAAATTATATCGCTTTTATACTATATGCTCATTGAGGTCTCCTGGGTTCAGTTTTTTTTTTTTTTTTTTTTAAACAGTGTCTTGCTCTGTCACCCAGGCTGGAGCACAGTGGTGTGATCTTGGCTCACTGCAACCTCCGCCTCCCGGGTTCAAGTGATTCTCCTGCCTCAGCCTCCCGAGTAGTTGGGAATACAGGCGGGCGCCACCATGCCTGTCTAATTTTTGTATTTTTAACAGATATGTGGTTTCACCATGTTGGCCAGGGTGGTCTCAAACTCCTGACTTCAGGTGATCTGCCCTCCTCAGCCTCCCAAAGTGCTAGGATTATAGGTGTGAGCTACCTCACCCGGCCCATTTCAGACTATTTCTCAGTGGCTTTCAGATTGCTCTGGAGGTCTTAGTCTTATTTTAAGATGTAATTCGTAGCATGTTTTGTCACCTTGCAAAATAAATACGGAATGTTCCTAGGTCCTGAAGTTGTCTATTATAGATAGTCAAGGTGATACCTTCAGTCTGGGAAATCAAGTTATTGGACCACAATCTTTTTTGTTTTTTTTTTTTTTGAGAAGGAGTCTTGCTCTGTCACCAGGCTAGAGTGCAGTGGCACAATCTCAGCTCACTGCAACCTCCGCCTCCCGGGTTTAAGCGATTCTCCTGCCTCAGCCTCCTGAGTAGCTGGGATTACAGGCACATGCCACCACGCCCAGCTAATTTTTGTATTTTTAGTAGAGATGGCGTTTCTCTGTGTTGGCCAGAATGGTCTCAATCTCGACCTTGTGATCCGCCTGCCTTGGCCTCCCAAAGTGCTGGGATTACAGGCATGAGCCACCGTGCCTGGCCTTTTTTTGAGACGGAGTTTTGCTCTTGTTGTCCAGGCTGGAGTGCAGTGGCATGATCTCGGCTCACTGCAACCTCCGCCTGCCTGGTTCAGGCGATTCTCCTGCCTCACCCTCCGGAGTAGCTGGAATTACAGGCGTGCATCACCACGCCCGGCTAATTTTGTATTTTTAGTAGAGACAGGTTCCTCCGTGTTGGTCAGGTTGATCTCCAGCTCCTGATCTCAGGTGATCTGCCTGCCTCGGCCTCCCAAAGTGCTGGGATTATAGGCGTGAGCCACTGCGCCCTGCTAGGACCACAATCTTATACCATAATTTTCTTGTTATTTTCCCATCTATTAAAAAATAAGTATTTTATCATTTATTGAAAAATAAAGTGAGTTTATTCACATTAGTGGATAATATTGACTGTAAATAATTTTTCACTTTCTATAGGCATTTTTATATTTTTATTCTAGTCATTTTATATAAAATAAAAACGTCTAGTAAAATGTCGTGTGTTCCTGTTACCACAAGGTGGTGCAAATTATATCACTTTTTTTTTTGAGATGGAGTCTCGCTCTGTCGCCTATGAGTTGTCATTCATAGTCTAATATGTCAGGCGTTCATTATAACTGAAGATGTCTATGGAATTTTTAGGAGTGATGACTCTTAATGTTCAGGCTGTCTGCTGTATGCTTGGCCCACTGAAGGGAGCTAGAAGTAAGATTACTGATTAATGATTCATAATGTTATTTTGGTGAGCACAGAAAGGTGTATAAGGCAACAGAAAAGCCTGTCCCCCCTCGTCTCCTGACAGAAGAAGAGTATCGGATACAAGGAGAGGTAGAAACCCGAAAGGCTTTAGAAGAGCTCCGAGAATTTTGTAACAGTCCAGACTGCTCTGCTTGGAAGACTGTTTCTCGAATCCAGTCTCCAAAAAGGTACACTCTTGGCCAGATATACCAAACATCTATCAGGGTAATTGTGACCTTGAGTTCTACCAGAGATCGTACCTCTAGAGAATCATGCACTTGTGACCTTTGTTTTCCTGTTAATCTTCAAGTAGTCAAGAGAAAGGTAGATATATAATCACACATTAAGCAGTAACCTGTTTCCTCAGGGAACTATCTACTCTAGCTTTGATTGTAGCATTAAGATGGGAAGACTCCAGTACCATATTAAGTTTCCTTTCTGAAAGTTTTGCATTGCTCCCTGAGTTGGTAGGGTTCCTCTCCACCCACTTTTTAGTTGGGGGCAACTATACCAATGAGTATGTGAAGCTTCAATTTGGAATCATGATGGTATAAAGTTTATAGGGCCATAAACGTGAATAACTGTGTAATGCCCCTTAATCTTCTCTTATCGGGATTACAGATGACTAAAGGAACCTTGGCACTTTCATAATTAGAAAGGATAGGCAAGTGCTTATTAAGCAGGATGGAGTTGCAGGGGTATTGGCCTATGATCCCAGCTTTCCTTTTCTCCTTAACTTCATGCTTTAGTCTACTTACCTGCCAGAGTAAGGACAAGGATGTTGGCTAGACTCAATATAATTTGTGTTGTGAGCATATCGAAGGCTTTAATTTGTTCTTATTTTGAAAGAAAACCAGAAGGACAGAAGGCATATTTCTAATGAGTATTATCTTCTCTCTTCCAGATTTGCTGACTTTGTGGAAGGCTCTTCCCACCTCACGCCAAATGAAGTTTCTGTCCATGAGCAGGAGTATGGATTAGGGAGCATTATTGCCCAGGATGAAATCTATGAGGAAGCATCCTCTGAGGAGGAGGACTCATATTCTCGGTGTCCTGCTATCACACAGAACAACTTTCTAACCTAGGTGGTGGTCAGTTATCTTTATGTGGACTGGCTTGGTGCCTTGGTCCGTGTTGCGTGTGTTGTGCAATTGCTTTCAACCCTTTGAAACAGTGAGATAGGGTAGAAATTCTCCCACTGAAATAAGAGGCCTAAAAAGGCCTCCCTTTGGAAATGGGAGGTCTCTATGGGATCCCTGAGGAAGGAGAGTGGATAAGGTAGTGAATGCTATGGTAGTTCACTTCCCATTGGTTAAGCTAACAGCCCACTTTTATGTTCCCAGAGAAATTGGATGGCCACAGCTAGCATGGCATTCTAGTTCCTTTTTGAAAGTTGATTCAATCATGGCATTTCTTTCACTGGCTCTCCAAAGTAAGAACTGTTGTTAAGTGCAGGAATGCTTTTTGATTATAGGCTGCATCTTCCAGAGAGAAATCCACAAATCTGAGCCTCTTTCACTCTAGCTTTTATTTCATTGACTTTAGAATAATTATTGATTTAACTGTTTTGGGAGGAAAATAGATTTTTATTGTTTTGTATTTTAAATGAATGTCTTTTTTTTTTTTTTTTTTTTTATTTTTTTATTTTTTTTTTTTTTTTATTTTTTTTTTATTTTTTTTTTTTTTTGAGACGGAGTCTTGCTCTGTCGCCCGGGCTGGAGTGCAGTGGCCGGATCTCAGCTCACTGCAAGCTCCGCCTCCCGGGTTCCCGCCATTCTCCTGCCTCAGCCTCCCGAGTAGCTGGGACTACAGGCGCCCACCACCTCGCCCGGCTAGTTTTTTGTAGTTTTTAGTAGAGACGGGGTTTCACCGTGTTAGCCAGGATGGTCTCGATCTCCTGACCTCGTGATCCACCCGTCTCGGCCTCCCAAAGTGTTTTTTTTTTTTTTTAAATTTTTTTTGAGACGGAGTCTCGCTCTGTCGCCCGGGCTGGAGTGCAGTAGCTGGATCTCAGCTCACTGCAAGCTCCGCCTCCCGGGTTCACGCCATTCTCCTGCCTCAGCCTCCCGAGTAGCTGGGACTACAGGCGCCCACCACCTCGCCCGGCTAGTTTTTTGTAGTTTTTAGTAGAGACGGGGTTTCACCGTGTTAGCCAGGATGGTCTCGATCTCCTGACCTTGTGATCCGCCCGTCTCGGCCTCCCAAAGTGCTAGGATTACAGGCTTGAGCCACCGCGCCCGGCCATGAATGTCTTTTTAAAACGTAACAAACTCATGTTCCAGAACCAGCAAGTGCTCCAGAGTGACACGCACGCCCCCTAGGCCCCTACATATTTATTAATATGGATTATCCATTAAAGCCCCAGGAGCTGCTGTTTTAAGCTTTGATTTAGTTCTCATACATATGATGGAAAGTCCTATTTGCCTTTAGGAACATGCTTGTAGGCTCTTCTGCAGGTGAGGTGTGTTGGGCTTTTTATTATATTCAACTTTCAATTCCATCTTAAAAAACATTCGTATTCTTCTCTTCCCATTCTTCCTTGCCCTGCCTTTGACCTTTCAGGAAGGGTCAGTTCCCTTACCTGTGAACTATGTATGTTCAGAGTAGCATTATTCCTGCTAGCTAGGAGAAGTCATCTTGTTTAGGGGATTTGGATGCTTTTTACAAGTTCTCCATTTTTCCTGTCATTGGGTCACGTATCTTTGAGTTGCTATGAAATCAAGAAACTGTGTCCTTTTCCTTTCCCTCCCTTTGTCTACTTGTTCTGTCCATTTCAGCCTTTTCTCACCACCCATACTCCCCCAAATCTGGGTAATTTTTAAGCCCTGGAACTATGTAGTTTCTTGATACAGAATTTGTAGTTATGCAGCAGCCACAATTTGCATTGCCAGGAAATAGGCTCCAGGTTATCTTCATGCCTCTGGGTGCTCATTCAGCTGTCAAGTTTCCATGAACTTATACTTCTTTGTGATTGCATTTCTGACCTGAGATTTATGCTGCCTGTTGTTGTAGTAGCATTAGTTTCAGATTATTTTGCCAGTGCAAAGTACCCCTTATAAACCAGCAGTGTTATCTGTGAGGAAGCAAATTTTCAAGTGTCTGTCATTTACTTGGTTCTTTTTCTTTGCAGTCTTCAGCCTCATACCCTGGAAAAATCTGTAATTACTTTAGCCAGGAAAATAGATGGTCATGGCAAGTGCACAGCATCAGACTTACTGGCTCACCATGATCATGGAAAAAGGCAGATGATTTTTTAAAAAGCCGTAATGACTCCTTTAGACCAGCCATTTAGCATGGGTAATTTTGAAAGGCCTGGCTCCATTGCAGACTTCCAAAGGGTCAGCTCTGAGACTGCCCTCCAGGTGGGCAGTTGATTATTTCCGCCAGTGTTTTCCACAGCCTTAAACTGTCCTAAAGTGACAACTACCTCAGTTGGCAGGAAAGAGACATATAGTAGAAAGTGAAAAATGAGCAGTATTTGGGCAGATGCTATGGGTTACAGTTGAAGGGTAAAAGGAACTTTACATTGGGAAACCTTTATACCCTTGTGAATTATGTACATGGTAAAATGTTATCTCTCTACAAAGAACTATTAAAACTTCTGAGATATACTATTTTTTACCTTATTTATAGAAATTGAGACCTAGCATATTTAAGCATAAGTTTATTTTAAAAAATAATTCAACTTGTGCAAGTGGTCTCAGGATTCTCTGGAAATTTTGGTGCCTCCCCTACTTAGGGAGGTGATAACTTGCCTCTAAGGGTGACTTTTCCTGATCATGTCTTTATTTCAATGAGAAAGCACTGTGAAATTGTGAAAGATTCTCCTCTTTCTCTGTTTAATAAATCCCCATGAAATATAGTTTCCATCTTTAGATCAGTTTTTTTCCACCGTGTTTAGATTTGAGGTGAGTAAAATCAAACTGTTTTTTACTCCCTGTCTGGTAGTTGGAGACCTGAGCTGTAGGCAGTGGAGATGGCAATTGGTTCTGCAGCCTGAGAGTTGCTCTCAGACAGTGAAGGACGGTGCTTCTCTGGTGTGTTGTGTGTCCTTGCCCTGCCTGCCTGTGGCTCTGCCCGGATGCTTCAGATCCTCTGTGTACCCGGAGATTGCTTGACTTCAACCTTCTTTAGGAGCTGCTCTTGTCTCCCTCTTGGCCACTTAGTTTGCTGGCTCAGTCACTACTTGAAGACCCCATTTAATTTTTCTCTGGCAGTTATAGCTCTTGTGATTTCAGTACAGTCTCATCTCTCAGACCAATCTCATAAAGAAGGATCGAAGGGATAACTATGAGGTAAGCTGGACATCGGAGCCATGTTTGCTGCCACGTCAGCATCTTGCTCGGCAAATGTCAAGCCATAAATGGGCTCCAGGGCTCCGGATCTCATCAGCATTGGAAATCTATTGCCTCTCAACAGTCTGACCAAATTATGTAGAGCATTAACGTAGAGACTCCCATTAATGGGAATACAAGAGGCAGCTGGCATAGAACATTTCTCTTTCACTTTCCTTTCCCACTTAGATTGCTTCAAGAGACCAACAGAACACAGGGATCAAAAACAAGGAAAATTTAGCAACTTTGTTACCTTCTAATAAGTAATTCCTGTTAGCCATTGCATCCCACCAAAACTAGTTTATTTTTCCCCTCAAATTCATGATTTTTATGTCTGTTACAAAGGGAATTTTGCTGATGATAGCTCTTTGGGTCCCACTATTCCATTTTATGCTAATAGATTCCATTCTAGGGCCCAGCCGCCTCTTCACTGATGGTGTTCCCTTTAACCTTTGGCATGTATAATAGAATTTTGGTGAATGAAAGAACCCAAATAGGCCGGATAGTCCCCCCAGGTCCTGATATCCATAAAAGGCTTGGGAATACATTATGTAATTGTCCTTAGTCTTTTTGTTGTTTTAGAAAAAAAAAAAAGATGGGCTCAGATGGATGCCTACGTAAAAATGGTTCCTAGCTATGTACTCATAACTTTTCTTTGAATTGAGTAGTGAAAGGAAGTAGGAGGAAAGGAAATTAAATGTCCTTCTGGTATTCTTTGGACTCAAGTCTGACATATGAGATAATAACCTATATTGAAATGCCAAGAATTGTATCTGAAACAAGAGAACAGTTTGACACATTTATCATACCTTCATATTACATATTAACTGAAATCAATTAATAAACATATGAAATATCCATTGAACAAGGCAAATGCACCTAAACCTTTTGTTTCTGTTTCTACATAGCAAAAATGGTTTTTTGTTTTTTTTTAGGGGAACCTATATAATTATGACCCAGTGATGTCTTTTGGTGATTTAAGCTTACGGATTCAGGTTACAATTGAGTTGGATTCTAGATGGTTACTACCTTGAAAAGGATGTTTGTGCCTTATGTGACACGAGCCAGAGCCTGCTGGGAATAAGCAAAGCAGATTCATGCCAACACCAACTCGTAGCTTTAGTGGGGGGTGGGAGTGGTCACAGACTTCCAAAATGTGGGGCTTTGGATTTCCATACGACCCCACGTGTGTGTCATCTTCCTCTCACACTCTTGATGATAATTTGAAAATGGTGAAATCACCTCTGAATTTGCCTGTAGCATGAGTACATTCTTATGACAACATAACAAATAGTTCAAAATGTGAATATTAGAAGCTGTTACAGCCTACAATTGCCGTAATTTTCCACATTTGTGGAATTGATATTGAAATAGCGGGGCTAAGGAATTACTGGCAAGTTTTAGCCTGTGGGTAATACCTTAGGGTTGTTTAAATATTTGTAATTTTATTTAAATGTTCATGAATGTTTGAAAGGAACAAAATTATCAGGGTTGGCTCTTTGCCATGGGTCTTATTTTTACCCTCTTTTCTGTAAGAAAAAAGAACAATGTCTTATGTATTTTTAAAGTTTTTGGTATAGTTTCTAATTCCAATTTTAATAAAAGTTTTATAGATATATCGTGGTCTTTCTTAATGAACATATTGTTTTCTTGTTTGGATTTCTTGTTTTCAGGTATCAACAATTAACTCCTCAGTTTCCTCTTTCTAATGAGATGGTTTTGCATGCCATTTATTTCCCTTTTTTTCTTAGCCACCCCTTCCTGTCCTGAGTCTGTACTGGTCTACTTTCATCCTTGGACTCAATGATTTCCCAGGATGCAAAATCTCTAAGGGGTATTCTTTCAGGAGCAGCAGGTTATACTACCATGCTGTCTCATAGAAAAGCAAAATATAGGTTATTCCTGGCCCAAGGAACTACTCTGATTACACTTTAGTTCTTTTGTTTTTTTATGGCACAAAATATCTCTTTTGTTTGTCTATTGGGATGGAGGGAAGACCATAGCTCCAGCTATGGGATCCCTACCAAGAGCTCTGTATAGGATGGAAGAGAGAGTAGGGCTATAGTGAGCATTATGAGTATTGAAGATAAACCTTAATTATGTCTAGGCCCAGCTTCTACCATAGGAGTCTGGTACCTTTCATTTTATGTATTGGCTATCTTCTTTGCTCTGGGAATCCTTTGTAATATTCATATTAACTCTGTACCTGTCTTTTTTCATCTAATTAATTAATTATTATTATTTTTTTTGAGACAGAGTCTTCCTGTTGCCCAGGCTGGAGTGCAGTGGCATGATCTCGGCTCACTGCAATCTCTGCTTCCTGGGTTCAAGTGATCCTCCTGCCCTAGCCTCCTGAGTAGCTGGGATTACAGGCATATGCCACCACACCCTGCTAATTTTTGTATTTTTAGTAGAGATGGGGTTTCACCATGTTGACAAGGCTGGTCTTGAACTCCTGACCTCAAATGATCCGCCCGCCTCAGCCTCCCGAAGTGCTGGGATTACAGGCATGAGCCACTGCACCCTGCCTATTTTTTATTATTATTACTTTTTGTTTTGTTTTGTTTTTTGAGATGGAGTTTCACTCTGTCACCCAGGCTGTAGTGCAGTGGCAGGATCTTGGCTCACTGTAACCTCCGCCTCCTGGGTTGAAGCAATTCTCCCTGCCTTAGCCTCCTGATTAGCTGGGATTACAGGTGCCCACCACCATTCCTGGCTAAGTTTTTGTGTTTTTTAGGTAGAGATGGGGTTTCACCATGTCGGCCATGCTGGTCTTGAACTCCTGACCTCAGGTGATCTGCCCACCTCAGCCTCCCAAAGTTCATCTCAGTTATTTGGACTGCGTGGAAATCCATTGTCTATTTTTTTTTAAGACAGAAAGTTGGCAAAGTAGGAAGAAAACAGGATGTAGAACATACGTAAATTTATGTTAATTAATGCACACTAATGACATCTTTTCTCCTCTTCTTTCCATAACTATCACTAGGTAAATAAGAGACATAGGTGATCGTTAATGGTTGAACTAATAAAAACTTAAAGCGTAATTGCTAGATGTACATCATAGAGTTTTAGTGAGGATGAAAAAAGATGGTGAGTTGTGTAAAGCAGTTCTCCAACTTTAAAGTGCATAGGAATCACCTGGGGATCTTGTTAAAATGCAGATTTTGATTCAGTAAATCTTCAGTGGTGCCCAAGAATCTGCATTAATTGTTTTTTAAGAGAGAGAATCTTGCTCTGTCACCCAGGCTGGAGTGGAGTGCAGTGGCACACTCATAGCTCAGTGCAGCCTGGAACTCTTGGGCTCAAGCAGACCTCCCAATTAATCCTCCTGAAGACTCTGGATTTCTAGTAAGCTCCCAGGTGATCAGATAATGCTGGTCTTTGGACTTCATTTTGAATAGCAATGATGTAAAGCACTTAGCTTGTTACCTGGCACATCTTAGTCCAGTCTAAGTATGATAAATGTTATTAATACCAGATAGTTTATGAGAGCCAAGAAGACCCTCTACCACCAAATATCTTCCTCAGCATATCTGAAAATATCTGCCTTTTTATTGTGTAACATCTTTTTAAAAGTTAGTGTCTGTGGGAGGATTAATGAGTGAGTTGGCTTAATCAGATTGCTGCCCTCCCAATTTGTCAGAAATCAGCACCAAATGATTTAGAATTTTAAATTTTTTTTTTTTTTTTTTTTTTTTTTTTTTTTGAGACTGTTTTGCTTTTGTTGCCCAGGCTGGAGTGCGATGGTGTGATCTCGGCTCACTGCAACTTCCACTGCCCAGGTTCAAGCGATTCTCCTGCCTCAGCCTCATGAGTAGCTGGGATTACAGGCACCCGCCACCATGCCCAGCTAATCTTTTTTGTATTTTTAGTAGAGACGGGCTTTCACCATATTGACCAGGCTGGTTTCGAGCTCCTGGCCTCAAGTGATTGGCTTGCCTCGGCCTCCCAAAGTGTTAGGATTACAGGCGTAAGTCACCATAACCAGCCTAGAATTTTTTTTTTTTTTTTTTTTTTGCCACTTTGTTGAAGTACAATTTACATAACAATAGAATTCACCAGTTTTAAGTGTACAAATTTGCTGAGTTTTGACAAATGGAGACAGTTGTATAACCACTACCACAATCAGGATATAGACCATTTCTGTAACCCCAAAAAGTTCCCTCTTGCCCCTCCAAGGTCTAGAAATGTTAATGGGGGAAAAAGGAAGGTGATTTAGGAGTCAGAGTAGAGGAAGACTAATAAGCTCTGGTTGCTTCAGTTTTGCCTAGAAAGCAGGAGATTAGAAAATCCCAGCTGACTTGGATGTGTATTTCATATCTTGTTAATTTAGGGTGACCCACTGGCTCCAGTTTGCTGGGACTTTCCAAGTTTTAACACTCATATTCCCATGTCCAGAGAACTCTGCTGTGTCCCACAGGCAGATCAGTATAGTTGGTTGCCCTAGCTGTGATATTCATGTCATTGTTCTTACACTGGAGAATGCCATCTCATTTTAGAGTCACTTTGCTCATGAGTAAGCACATAGTAGGCACTCAGTTGACTGAATGGGTGGACATGCAGGTAAACCCCACATAGCTGCAGATTCCTGGCCTAGAGAGCATGAGACTTGGGTTTTGGTGCCAGCTCTGCCAGGTTTGCAGTGGTATGACCCTGGAAAAGTGGTTTTCTCACTCTGGATCGGTTTCCTCCACAGGGAAATAGGGGATATTTGTCACTTCTGCCTCTAGGACATGGATACTGCTCCACTTACACAGAGCATTATGTTTTGATGTCACTTCCACTCAGCTTTCTCTCTTTTCCTTGCCCCCCTCCACCTTCAAATATATGTAGTAGATCAATAAATTATGTAAAGGCAGGTTGATAATAGAACTGCTGATGGGCCAGGCTTATGCAGACTGCTTCTGTGAGAGCAATAGAATTTGGACCTTGCACCAAGCAGTCATAGCTGAGAGTTGGAGAATCAAGTCTCTTCAGTTAAGTTACTATAATTACCTAATTTGTTCTTTGTGCATGCCTGGGAGAGAGGGTGGTAGGCAGAGAGGACTTGCTGCTTTTAGGAATTTTCCTGGCTGGATGAGGGGGTACTTATCTATCAGAGGGAGCTATTACAGCAGCTCAGGGTCTTAGTATCCTAGTGCTGAAGAATTAAAATGAGAAACATCAGAACTTGGGCTGCAACTTATGGCAAACTTAGGGTTAGGGAGCTGCATTCTGTTCCTGGTTCTGCCATGCACTAGTGTGGAACTGTGGGCACATTGTATAACCTCTCTGAGTCTGGTGTTTGTCCGTAGCTTTCCATTTTAATGTATCTGTATTGCCTTCCTCAGGGTGGTGCTATTCAGTGAGGCAATGACGGGGGAGTTTAATGAAACTGGGACATCTATATACATATAAGGTATTATTACTAATCACTTTAATCTTTGGGTCCCTATGATGGGGTCTGATTCATGGGGGAAGGGAAGTGGAGAAGAATTTGGGGATTTTGTCTGCTTAGCTCTCCAAGTAATCTCGTTAACATCCCCTGACTCCCAATAAGATAGGAAGATTAGGTATGAGGGAGGTACTGTTTTTTTGCTAGGAAGACTTTTGTAAAGACGTGTCTCTCCATGTTGCCCAGGCTGGTCTTGAACTCCTGGGTTCAAGTGATCCTCCCGCCTTGGCCTCCCAAAGTGCTGGGAGTACAGCCATGAGCAACCGCACTGGGCCCTACCTGCCCTTGACAAAATTCCTGACTTCTCTTTGGGAAATATTTTCCTTGGCTATAAATTCCATTCTTCCAGCTTTCGTTTCCAAATTTGGGAGACAATGGAGCAAGAACCCTCCTTTAGTTAAGACTCTCAGCTAATGCCAGCCAGATACCCTTTCCTACCTAGAGGGAGCTTGAGTGTCTCCCTCTGGGGCTTCAGGCCTGTGAAGGGTTAAGTGAGCCACACCCTCAGCAGGAACAGTCTGGACTTTGTGCTGATCAGCCATCTCCGGCCTCTCCTGGTTTGACTGGCACAGGGAGCCTGGGCTGGAAGAGGCAGCAAAAGGGAAGATCAGAAGAGTGGACACTGGCAAAAGGAGGCCAGCCTCTTTCCCGGCTTCCCTGCACCATGGACAGCTCCCATTAAACCACCTCTCCATCCCGGGGCCGGGACTCCTATGCCCCATTCCTGTCAAATTGAGATTTCATCCACCATTCTCCAAAGGACAGTGAAGTTATACCCTAGTTCCAGTGTTGGGTGAGTCCTGCCTTGACCTGTCACTGCTTCTCTTTAACACCTTGAGGTGCCCCATCAGGGGCCTGTTGTCTTTTGCCCTTCACCACCCTCAACCAGTCGCATTCCCACTCCCTTCAAATCTAAATCCAAAGAAGATGCCTGCTCCCGACCCACCTTCTGCTTCTCACCCTTCCCTGCCAAGTTAGTTAAAGGACTTAACTTTTTGTAAAATCTAGAAAATACAAAAATAGTATCTACTTCGTGGGGATATTGTAAGCACTAAATGAATTAGTGTTTGTACAGTGCTTAGAGCCGTGCCCAGTTCATGGTAAACGCTGCATGATTCCTAGAGACTATTATTGATATTACTTCCTCAGTTGTGTCCTTCTGAGAAGTGACAAGTGCTTTCTTTTCCTAGAGCTTGGGGAAAGCTAAGTGAAGGGAGAAGGAAGCCTGTGCCCCTTCTTGCCCCACTTCCATTCCTGCTTTCTCCCCTCTCCGACCCGGGTTCAGAGATGCAATAGCGTAGGACAATGTGTCTCTTTCATTCCTGTTTGGGAGTGGCATTGACCATTGTACTAATAATTCTGTCCTGTGCCTGGCCACTCTGCCTACTCAGTCTCACAGGAAAGACTGAGGAGGGCCGGGTTTCCTCCTTAGGGAACACATGCTATGTGCCTACTGTGTGGGGGCCAAGCCCCACCACCCTCCCTGTAGTTCCAACTCTGCTCCTCCTTGCCCACTTCCCCAAGAAGCTGGGTGTGTCCATCTGGGGCAAAGTCCATGCCAGAAGCTTATAGGAGTGGGTGTAAAAGCTGGAGATGGAAAAATAGAGACAGACATGTAACACATCCAGAGGTCCTGACAACTGCCTGTTTGTTGTGGAAGCAAACCCCACTTTCATTTTCTTTGGGAAATTCCAGTCTCTTATGGAGGAACTCCTGCCTCTGTCCTCTATAATTCTGCCTTGTCCAGTTCCCATTTTAAAAATGAAGCTCACTGTAGCAATGCCAGGGGAGGAGAGACCTTTGGAAGAACTTCTGAAATGGGTATGGGTAGGTTGGGTGTCTTTAATAGGGGCTGTGAGAAGTAAAGTGTTGAGAAGAAGCACTGAGGGGAGATAGGGAGTCTGGACCCTGGCCAGGGCCCAGTGCAGGAGAGAGAGGGCTTTCTGTACCTGGCGGCAGCGCAAGTCTTCACTTACACTTTCCTCCTCAGCCCTCTCTCCTTCAGTCACAACTCCGCTTCCCCAGTTGTAGCCCACTGGGTGCCTGCCTTCCCCTGGTGGTCAGAGGCAGGTGTTCCTGTCCCGCCCCTGCCCTACCTCTGTAGGTATCCAACTGTAACCCAGAGGATCCCCCCAACCTAGGAGAGGCCTCTGGACCAGCCCAAGCTAAGGGAGGCTGAAACTCTCAGCAGAAGGTTGGGGGGCTCTCTTTAGGGCCAGGGTAGGAAGAGAGGAAGGCTGTTTTCGTCCTTCTGCCATCCTCCCCTCAAACAGTTATTGGTCCCTAAAGCTGAGTGGACATCAGCAAACTGTGCCTCTTATCTCCAGGATCAGTGGCCCCTCTGGACATGCCTCTCCTGGACGGTTCTGTGGGGGTGGAGGATCTTGTCCTCCTGGAACCCTTGGTGGAGGAATCCCTGCTCAAGAATCTTCAGCTTCGCTATGAAAGCAAGGAGATTTATGTGAGTGTCATATGGGTGCCTCTGGCTGTGGATATGTGGCTGGAGAGGTCACAGGCACCCACCTCACCCTCCAGCTCATTCCCTTCACCTTCCTCCTGACTCCAGACCTACATTGGGAATGTGGTGATCTCGGTGAATCCCTATCAGCAGCTTCCCATCTATGGGCCAGAGTTCATCGCCAAATATCGAGACTATACTTTCTATGAGCTGAAGCCCCATATGTGAGTAGGGGGACCAAGGGAAGACTGACAGGGCCCCAGCTTCTTGACACTGAGTCATCCTAATTTCCTTTGTCCCTTCCCCTGAAGGGGCTTCTCCAGCTGCCGCTTCCTTCCCTGGCCTTCTGGAGGCCCCTTCCAAGGCCTGTCACATCTTGCCCAGTCTGCCCCAAGTAGAGAGAGTGGATGAACCTGCATGCTGGAGATTGAGTGAAAGATGGTGTCTTGAACTGGTTCCACAATAGTCATTGCCCACTTCCTCCCCACAAGCTACGCATTGGCAAATGTGGCGTACCAGTCACTGAGGGACAGGGACCGAGACCAGTGTATCCTCATCACAGGCGAGAGTGGATCGGGCAAGACTGGTGAGGCCCCTGGCTGGGGGAACACATGGAGTCACCTCTGGAACTGCCTCCTTGTCTCTTTCCAAGCCAGACCTAGACCTGAACCTTTACCCCACAGAACTTCCTTCCCACTTTATCTGACTCCAAGGGGTGGTGAGGTGCTGGGGTGAGGGAAGTTAAGGAGATGAGGGGATGGGCTGGTCCTGGGTAGGGACCCACGAGAGTGTTTCTCCTGCACAGAGGCCAGCAAGCTGGTGATGTCTTATGTGGCTGCCATCTGTGGGAAAGGAGAGCAGGTGAACTCTGTGAAGGAGCAGCTGCTGCAGTCTAATCCAGTGCTGGAGGGTGAGAATTCTGCTCTCTGCCCTCTCCACCCTCCACCTAACCTCCAGAATCACTAAACCCTAGACCCTCTTCCCCAGTGCTGCAAAATCACCTCTTTTGTTCAGCCCCAAAAAATCCGAGATTGTCATGAGGACTGGAAGCCCTTCCTCCTTTCCATTCTCTAGAGTTTCACTTCTCCCCTCCTCATCTTTGTAGCTTTTGGCAATGCCAAGACCATTCGCAACAACAATTCCTCCCGATTTGTGAGTAAATGTCTCCCCACCTGGGAGGACATGATGTGGGGGCTTGAGAGGGAAGAATGTGGCACAGACCCCTCCCGGGAAGGGTGGTGAGAAGAGGAAGAAGCTAAGTCTTTCTCTCTCTGGTCTCTCTCTGAAGGGAAAGTACATGGATATTGAATTTGACTTCAAGGGATTCCCCCTCGGTGGTGTCATCACAAACTGTATGTGTCTCCCCAGTTCTACTCACCTGTCTTCTACCTGCCTCACATGGCCCTTTCTGCTAATCTGTTCCTGTAGAAAGACAGAATGTTAAATATCAAGGAGACTTCCCAACCACTAGGAATGCCAGTGATGGGGGCAGAGTTAGAGGGAAGCTACGGCATCTCCCAGGCCCTCAGGATGTTATTTTCTAATTCTCTGCCAGATCTGCTTGAGAAATCCCGAGTAGTGAAGCAGCTCAAAGGAGAAAGGAACTTCCACATCTTCTATCAGCTGCTGGCTGGAGCAGATGCACAGCTGCTGAGTATGTGTCTGCATGGGGAAAGTGTTCTCATGAGTGACACATGGCAAAGTCCCCAACCTCCATTCAGTCCCAGAACCCCTGTTCCCTCTGGGCCCCTGTAGCCCTCTTCCCTTGAACCTCCCAGATTTTCCTTGCTGCATTTCCCATTCTGAGCCTCACCCACTCATTGTTGGGAACAAATTCCTTTACCCCTGTGTTATCTTCTTTTTCTGGGGTTTTATTGCTAGGGATATGCCTTCTTGCCTCTTCACTGTTCTTGTTCCTCTTTCCTGCCTGGGTTCTGCTTTTCCTGAGCTGGCTTCAAATATGAAACAGTTGTCTCTATCTACTTTCCTTCCTACCTTCAACTTAAGGGGATTTAATTAAAACAGGGAAGCAGGCAGAATGTTGTAAGTGTTCAGGAACTTTCAGTGAGCTCCAGTTGAAGCTGTCCTGGGTCTACATTTGCCTCACCTAGGACCGTGTTCCTGATTTTCATTCATTCATTCATTCATTCATTCATTCATTCATTCATTCATTCAACATCTCTTGAACACCTATGATCGAATATTATGCTAGCCTCTAGGGATACAGATTTGAGTGAGACATGACCCTGTCCTCGAAGAACTTATAATCTTCTAGGGATAACAGGTGTGTGAGCAGATCCATTGTAATATGGTGTGATCGGGGCCATCAGGCCTGTGCAGCAGGCTATAAGAGCAGAAGACCTGCAGCCCCTTGGCTTGGTCTGGGGAAGGGTCCATTACAGACTGGATGCTGTACTGGCCTGAAGTGGCTCTGGGTGGGCATCACTGGAGGGTCTGGTGGACTTTAAGCCTACTGGAGTTTGCCTCCCATTCTCCCCTCTGGCTGTGAGCACTGTGGGTGTCTGGCCCCCAAGAATGTCTCTTTGGTTTCTGGTGATTCTATGCTAGACCTGTGCTATCTCCTTTTCCACTCTTGGAGATCTCTATGATCTTCAGGAACACCTGCAGATCTCATGCTCATTCCTGGCTTAATAGTTTTGGTTGTGTTCAACTTGTCTGCATCATGGGCATTAGTGTCTTGTTCTGGTTGGTCTGTCACTTGTTGGTTTAAATCAACTCTAGATGAGGTCTCCCAGGTATCATCATCCCCAGACTTTCTGACTCATTCTCTCTCCAGATACCCCTCCTTAGCAGGCTCTTGTTTCAAAATTTGTGTGCCGGGGGAGCTACCATTAGCTTATAGTTTGAAGGACGCTCCCTGATTCTCAGATCATTTGCATACCAGATAATTGACATCCCTCAAACTCCATGATTAACCCAATCCCTCCCATCCTAGGGAAACAGCTTTGATAATTCACTTGATTCGTTTATTAAAAAGAAAAGTTCCTGCATGCCAGAAAGGCACACAGAATATGGAGATGAGAAACACAGTCCCAACACACAAGTTGCTCATTTGTGGGAGAGACAGAAAAAAACAAAACCTAGCCCATATGATATGGGCTGGGATATATATTCACCAGTGGGGAATGCAAGAGAGTCATTTGGCTCAGTGCCTCAGCATCAGAGAAAACTTTTCAGAAGAGGTGTCAGGGTCGGGGAACATGCTACCTGCCACTTTATTGGTATTTGGTGTTCAAACAATGAATGAGCAACCCAGGCCGACAGTTGAGGCTGGGGGCAGGCAGGAGATATGAGCTTACCCTTCTCCCCTTTCCTTCACCCTCCAGAGGCACTTGCGTAGGATGGAAGGGTTGCTTGTTTATTTTTATTATTTAGAACCCTGAGGATAGGGAGAAGAGTAAAATGAGGGTTTTGTTTCATAAAAGTTGGGGGAAAACCCAACCAATATGAGCATCAAAACCCTAAACACTACTTAAAAGTGTACTTAAAATTTTAGTTTATCAGGCCGAGTGCAGTGACTCATGCCTGTAATCCTAGCACTTTGAGCGGCTGAGGCAGGTGGAGTCCAGGAGTCGAGACCAGCCTGGCCAACATGGAGAAATCCCATCTCTACTAAAAATACCAAAATTAGCCAGGCGTGGTGGCACTCACCTGTAGTCCCAGCTACACAGGAGGCTGAGGCACGAGAATCACTTGAACCTGGGAAGTGGAGCTTGCAGTGAGCCGAGATTGCACTACTACCCTCCAGCCTGTGTGATGGAGTGAGACCCTGTCTCAACAACAACAAAAAATTATTCTGTCATCACAGGAATTAATGATCCCAAATCAAACGAGGCAGGGGAAGAACCCAAAACAAAAATGACTCCTTTGAATAAATGAATGAATCCATTAGGGCAAGGGCTGTGAGGTGTCAAGGCTGGAGGGCTCCAGAGAGCCTTGGGTACTAACCCTCTTCCCCAACACTGGCCCTCCCAGAGGCCCTGAAGCTCGAGCGGGATACAACTGGCTATGCCTATCTGAATCAGGAAGTATCCAGAGTGGATGGCTTGGACGACGCCTCCAGCTTCAGGGCTGTACAGGTGGGTGCCCGGGGTAGGGCAGGCTTGGGCCTTTAGGTCATCCTCTATTCTCATTGGACTGGCACTAACAGTTCAGCTTTTGATTTCTGCTTTCTGCCTAAGAGTGCAATGGCAGTGATTGGGTTCTCGGAGGAGGAGATTCAACAAGTGCTAGAGGTGACATCCATGGTGCTAAAGCTGGGGAACGTGTTGGTAGCTGATGAGTTCCAGGCCAATGGGACACCAGCAAGTGGCATCCGTGATGGGAGAGGTCTGCATCCCAGCCTGCTGGAGCCCCTACCCAGATCCTTAATCTCCTACTGCAAGTCGTGTCCTTCTGCCATCTCTAGCATAATTGATCTCACCCTGATGCAGTCCCACTCAGCCCACTCCCAAGTTCTCCCCTAAACAGACTCACTGAGAGCTCCCGATGAAGCATATGGGAATGAGCTTTTGAAATTTGATATATCTAGGTCTGGAAATTCTCTGAGTCTGAGTTGATCCTTCTGCAGAATGGGGATAATCACACCTAATTCAGGAGATTCTCATATTAAAGTAGATGATACATGCAAAATGCCCAGATCCCCTTTCTCCTGCCCCCCAACTCCCTGAGATTCCTCCAGGGCCATGTTCTGGGTTGGCTGCAATGACTTCTCCAGTGAGACCCCAGGACACCAGTCTCTCAGGCAGTTTCACTTATCAGATCGCACTCCCTCCCCTGAGAGAAAACTGCCTCTAAGGACATGCTGTACTTTCTCATTACCCCAGGTGTTCGGGAGATTGGGGAGACTGTGGGCTTGAATTCAGAAGAACTAGAGAGAGCTTTGTGCTCGAGGACCATGGAAACAGCCAAGGAAAAGGTGGTCACTGCACTGAATGTCATGCAGGTAAGGGGCTCACTGGAGTGGAGGGGGTTGATTTGACCTTGTTCTGTGATGCCGCCCTAACCAGCTGGGCCTCATCCACAGGCTCAGTATGCTCGGGATGCCCTGGCTAAGAATGTCTACAGCCGCCTCTTCGACTGGATAGTGAATCGAATCAATGAGAGCATCAAGGCAAGTGGCCGCTCTCCTTTCTCCATGCTCTCCTGTCTGCCTCACCTTCTTGCCCTGTCACTAGCCCTATACCTTGGTTTCTGAGATGAGCAGAGTAGGGAGGATGATGGGAGGGTACAGTTCCTTCCAACAGTGTGTTGTCATGGAAACATCACGGGCTTTTGAGTTAGACAATCTGGATCTATCATCTACTTACTTAATTGAAAGTCATGTGGACTTTCAATATCACAAAGATTCTGGGCCTCAGTGTCCTGATTTGGAAACGCCCACTAAGAAACTTTAATATGCTGGGCGTGGTGGCCCATGCCTATAATCCCAGGACTTTGGGAGGCTGAGGTGGGAGGATCGCTTGAGCTCAGTAGTTCAAGACCAGCCTGGGCAATATAGTGAGACCCCAACTCTATATTTTATGAAAAAAAGTAAATTAAATAAAAAACTAAGAAACACTAATGCATGCCTACCTGCTTCACAGGGTTTAATGAGGATCAGATAAATTATGTAAATAGTTACTATATGATACCACAATTCCCACTCCTAGGTATATACCCAAGAAAACTGAAATTAGATGTCCTCAGCTAAAATTTGTACACAAATGTTCATAGAAGCCTTATTTGTAATAGCCAAAAAGTAGAAACAGCCCAACTGTCCATCAGCTGATGAAGAGATAAAATGTGGTGTATCTGTACAAAAGAATGTTATTTGTCCATAAAAAGAATGAAGTACTGATACACGCTTCACGATTGATGAGCCTTGGGCTGGGTGCGGTGGCTCACGCCTGTAATCCCAGCACTTTGGGAGGCCGAGATGGGCGGATCACGAGGTCAGGAGATCGAGACCATCCTGGCTAACATGGTGAAACCCCGTCTCTACTAAAAAAATACAAAAAACTAGCCGGGCATGGTGGCGGGCGCCTCTAGTCCCAGCTAGTCGGGAGGCTGAGGCAGGAGAATGGCGTGAACCCGGGAGGTGGAGCTTGCAGTGAGCTGAGATCCGGCCACTGCACTCCAGCCTGGGCAACAGAGCGAGACTCCGTCTAAAAAAAAAAAAAAAAAAAAAAAAAAAAAGATTGATGAGCCTTGAAAACATTATGCTGAGTGAAAGAAGCTTGTCACAAAAGACCACATTTTGTTTGATTCCATTCATATGAAATGTCCAGAATAGGCAAATTCATAGAGATGGGAAGTAGATCAATGACTGCCAAGGGCTGGGGGAGATAGGGGTATGGGGAGTGACTAATAATGGGTATAGGATTTCTTTTGCGGGGTGATGAAAATGTTCTGAAATTAGGTAGTGGTGATGGTTGTACAACCTATTGAATATACTAAAAAGCCACTGAATTATATGTGGTATGTGAATTATATTCAGTAAAGTTGTTATTAACAAATTATCCACATGGAAGTGCCATCTATTTAGAAGCTATTACTGAAAGGTAGTAGAATAAGAAGGGATTTGAGTCTAGGCTTGGGTAAGTACCTATCCTTCTGAAATTTGACTTTTTCATCTGTAAAATGGCAATAAAAGCACCTTATAAGATTATGATAAATAAAGACATGGAATCTTTTGTAAAATGCTCTACAAATGTAAGAGATGGTTATTGTCCTGAGAGGTTTTATTGTCTTTCTACCTGGTACCATTGTAGCACCATCCTGGAATCTATCTGTATCTTCCTTTTCCTTCTTGCCTCCCTCTTTGTTTTGTTCTCTAGTGTATGGAGGAGCAAGAGTAAAATCACAACAATTCCTTTCCAGTTTGGCAAAGCTCTTTCTAGTTCTGTTTGCCCCCTACTCCAACCCCATCTGCTCCAGAAGGACCTGGCCTGGTGTGCAGAGGGGGCCTGTCCTCAGATTTATCTTTCTGTCCTCTTCAGGTGGGCATCGGGGAAAAGAAGAAGGTAATGGGAGTCCTTGATATCTACGGTTTTGAGATATTAGAGGTGAGAGTGCCTCACCTCAGAACCCTGCTCCCCTAGGATTAGAGGTGGACAGGCTCACAGGGGGGATGCGAGTGGGGGGAGGTAGGGCTGAGAGGGAGAAAGTCTTGGCGTGAGCTCTCTAACCTGTGCTCCCTCTCTCAGGATAATAGCTTTGAGCAATTTGTGATCAACTACTGCAATGAGAAGCTGCAGCAGGTGTTCATAGAGATGACCTTGAAAGAAGAGCAAGAGGAATATGAGAGAGAAGTAAACTAAGTCTTTTCTACTTTCCCCTCTTAAACAACTTCTAGGCATATGCCAGAGCTTCCTTTCTTCTTGATCACAATTTCCTCTAAGTCATCCCCAGATGGGAACACAGAGGACAAAATGTTTCCCTTGCAGAGTAGATCATTCCAGCATTACCAAGTAGCCCTAATCCTCTGCTCTCCATTCTGCATTTCCCTGGCCTCCCAGGGTGCACGTGTGGAAAGTCCTGACAAGAGGGAAGTGACAGCTGTGCTTGGCCTATGGCAGACTGTGAGCCAAATATAAAAAGGACATTTCTCCTGGACTTGGCCCAACCACATCTCTTTCTGTGCCCTTCTCTAACATCTCAGAGTCCTTGGTCTCCCCCGGGCCCTAGCTACAGTTGCTGTCCTTTCTTGTAACACCATGATCCCAGACTTCCTTACCAAAAATGCCACATGGCTCCAATTTCTATGGCTAGGTGTTAGAAAAGCTCTCTGACTGAGCTCATTCCCTTCAAAGTGTGAATGGCTGAGAGTCTCACTCATCAAAACCCTCCCAGGGATGTTCCCTTGTGAGCTCTCAGGAATCATTTGTAACAGAATTTCAGGCAATGTGGTCACAATGTGTGAAAAAGTTTTTTTAGTTGTTTTGTGTGTTTTAATTTTAACGATTTAAATGATCAAATACATAATACATTCCCATGCTTCAAAATTCAAAAAGCTTAAAAAATATATAAGGAAACGTTCCCTCCTGCTTCTGCCCCTAGCCTCCTAGTTCTCCTCCCCACTCAGAGGCAACCAACATGGGCCTCCTTCCAGAAGTCTCTTACGCATATGCAAGCAAATTTGTAAATATATTTCCCCATAAAATCTATACAAATGGCAGTAAATACTCTCTGTTCTGTACCTTGTCGTCATCGCATAACAAGATCTTTCCATATCAGTATGTAAGGATGCTTTTTTACAACAACATAGTATTTTAAGGATATCATAATTCCTTTAACTGGTTGGGGAAGGTATATGGGGGATGAAGTGGGAGGGCAACTTAATTTAGTTCTGTTTTCTCTAAAGACCTGTGATAGAGGGAGGAAAGAAAGACCTATGCTTCCCAGCCATACTTGAGAATGTCCCAGCCTAGAGCATCTGACCCTTGGGTGGGGTCAGGAGCTGTCCTGTCTGTAGACCTGATGCCCAGCAAGTCCCCAAAGTAGAGAACAATTATCTTTGGGTCTTCTGCTTTTGCACCATTCTTGCTTTTCAAAACATTATATAGTCTAAAAGTCTCATGTAGATAAAGTGGTTCCTAAAGGGTGGTCCTGGACCAGCAGCATCAAAATCACTTGGAAACATGTTGGAAATACAGATTCCAGGCCCACATCCCAGACCTGTTGAATCAGAAACTTGGGGAGTGGGACCCAGCAATCTGTATTTTAACAGCCCTCCAGGTGATTGTGATGCACACTGAAGTTTGAGAATCACGGATGTAGATCTTTGAAGATGTATCAAATTAGCCTTGTTGTTTGATGATAAACTCTCACTCACATGCTGTGGTTTTAAAGAGCACAGAGTAGTGTGGCCGCTGTTCCACATACACATGGATCCTTCCCCACTCCCACATGGGAAATCTCTATCCTAATCTTCACTCAACATGTTACACTTCCCTCTCCACCCTACACCACCTACAGGGATCTCTGCATTGTCTCACCCTCTGTCACTGCTACTCCAGTTCCTTCCGTGTGTCTGTCTACCCACCCCACAAATTCTCCACCAACCTTGGAGGGATGGGGACATAAATAGAAATCATACCAAGGACCCCTCTGAATTATGGGACTTTCTGATGTCCTTTGTTGGGTGGGTGAAAGGCTGGATCTGGTGAGGTCTCTGGAGGCTTGTCTTGGACCTGTTCCCTGTAATTGTTTCCCCTGACCAGGGCATACCGTGGACAAAGGTGGACTACTTTGATAATGGCATCATTTGTAACCTCATTGAGCATGTGAGTTATCATTCTCTTATCTGTGGGACTTCCTCTTCCAGACTGCCTGAACATCCTTCCCCTGTCTCTCTCCGTGACTCCCCACTTGGTAGGGACAGTAAAGAAGGCAGAAGATAAGAATGGAGAAAGGGGGCAGCAGTGAGAACGTGGACATCTTGGAGGACCAGATTTAGGTTGGCCTTCTTTTGTTCCCCTGGCCCAGAATCAGCGAGGTATCCTGGCCATGTTGGATGAGGAATGCCTGCGGCCTGGGGTGGTCAGTGACTCCACTTTCCTAGCAAAGCTGAACCAGCTCTTCTCCAAGCATGGCCACTATGAGAGCAAAGTCACCCAGAATGCCCAGCGTCAATATGACCACACCATGGGCCTCAGCTGCTTTCGCATCTGCCACTATGCGGGCAAGGTGAAATGGCAGGGCTGGAGGGCAGAGATTAGGGCCCAAGCCCAGGCTGAAGGCAATGGGGGAGGAACCCGGGGAAGGTGAGAGTCTGGAATACTTCACAATGAGACTGGGAGGGCCAAGTGCTGGGACAAGGTTGTGGGGTCTCCAAACCGATAGCTGCTCCTTTACAGGTGACATACAATGTGACCAACTTTATTGACAAGAATAATGACCTACTCTTCCGAGACCTGTCACAGGCCATGTGGAAGGCCCAGCACCCCCTCCTTCGGTCCTTGTTTCCTGAGGGCAATCCTAAGCAGGCATCTCTCAAACGCCCCCCAACTGCTGGGGCCCAGTTCAAGAGTTCTGTGGCCATCCTCATGAAGAACCTGTATTCCAAGAACCCCAACTACATCAGGTGACATGCTGGCATGCAGGGGAACATGCTACATATGTGATGGCATGTGCAGGGTCCATGTGCTATACAACATGTCTGTGTGGGAGGCTTCTGGAATCAGGATATCAGAGGTCCTTTCCTCACAGAAAACAGTCGGATAAGGAGCTGAGAATCCCAGTGAGAAAGCATCAGATTCAGTAGGGAATACATAGAAGTGAGTGAAACTGGGGAGGCCAGTGTGTCTACTTTCTTTGAAAATTTTCAATGAAGTGGACTGTGTGCAGCATAGGGGAACATGATGGATTACACTGTCAATGGTGTCAACTCCTGAAGCCTGTGCCTTACGCTGCCTCCCACCAGGTGCATAAAGCCCAATGAGCATCAGCAGCGAGGTCAGTTCTCTTCAGACCTGGTGGCAACCCAGGCTCGGTACCTGGGACTGCTGGAGAATGTGCGGGTGCGACGGGCAGGCTATGCCCACCGCCAGGGTTACGGGCCCTTCCTGGAGAGGTACCGATTGCTGAGCCGGAGCACCTGGCCTCACTGGAATGGGGGAGACCGGTAAGACCCCATGGGGAGACTGGGCATCAGGAAAGGGCAGTGCAGAAAGCATCTCTGGAGGAAGAGACCTGGAGGTGCAGTGCACATCTGCTGAAGCTGGGTGAATGGATACTTGGAAGAATGAATTGAATGATCACTTCTTGGAGGCTGAAAGGATTAGGGGAAAGGTGGAAGAGGACTCTCTCTTGAGATACCCCTCTGCAGCTTTCTGTCATCTGCTTCCATAGGGAAGGTGTCGAGAAGGTCCTGGGGGAGCTGAGCATGTCCTCGGGGGAGCTGGCCTTTGGCAAGACAAAGATATTCATTAGAAGCCCCAAGACTGTGAGTTAGAGAGTGCACTTGCATTTGGTGAGGGTGGAAGGTGGAAGAGTGAAAGCCCACTTGAGAAAGGCTGGAGGGGGTGGGAGCATGTATAACCTGGAATGGATAGTAGATGGGAAGCTTCCTGTCTGTAGGAACCGTATCCCTGGGAACTGAACTGTTGGGTTCCTACACTGCCCTGAGTCTGGGGAGCTCGGTGCTGCAAGGCTCTAAGTGCCTCTGCCTGAGGCAGAGCCCTTGAGGGTCGGAGTGATCAACATCTAGCTACAAAGTTAGAGTTCAGTAGATCCTTGTTTACTGAATGAATAAATAAATGAACTAAGAAGACAAAGGAATGATCAAATAAGGCCTAGTTGGGAAGCCTAAGTACTGTGGGGTATAGGAGAGGACAGTACTGTTCCCCTGAGCCAGTCTCTTCCACCTCTCCACAGCTTTTCTACCTCGAAGAACAGAGGCGCCTGAGACTCCAGCAGCTGGCCACACTCATTCAGAAGATTTACCGAGGCTGGCGCTGCCGCACCCACTACCAGCTGATGCGAAAGAGTCAGATCCTCATCTCTGCTTGGTTTCGGGGAAATGTGGTATGGTCACCCCCAAAATCCGACTGTGTTCACTCTAATAGGGAGGATGGAAGGTGGCTCAGGAGATGATGTTTTTCTAACAACTCCCATGTTTTCTACAGCAAAAGAAACACTATGGGAAGATAAAGGCATCCGTGTTATTGATCCAGGCCTTTGTGAGAGGGTGGAAGGTAATGGAGAGTGGAAGAGAGGCTTCCTCACATTGTTCCTCCTGGATTGTGCCACCTGCTGGCTAGAGCAGCAGAGAGCTAGTCCTGTCTGCACCCAGGCTGTACTTCTGTGTATCAGTCCGTCCATGTGTGGGTGGGTATCTGGGAGTGAGAGGCCCATAGGGGAGACCTGTGTAGGTGTCTGGGTGTGTAGATGCCTAACTTGGCAGCAGAACTTTGCCTTCTGCTCTAAGTGTCCTCACTGCCAACTTGTCTGACTTTACTACCTCCTTCCAGCTACAGTCTCAGCTCTTTATCTTACTCAGGTCTTTGTGTGGTTAAAAAATAGTAGAACCTCTTCCAGAATCTGCCTATCTTCACTTTGGCTACTTTTTTGTACTTTTCTGCCAGGCCCGAAAGAATTATCGCAAATATTTCCGGTCAGAGGCTGCCCTCACCTTGGCAGATTTCATCTACAAGAGCATGGTAAGTGGTATGGGTTAGGGTGGATGTTAGGGATGGAGCAGGGAGGCACAGGTTTGGGAGAGGGGTTTGAGAAGAGGCAACCCAAAGCTTTCCCCCAAGAGTTTCCTCAGTCTGCATGTAGTTAAGTCCTAGGAGAAGAGGGCAGCTACCTGTAGGGACCAGGCCCCAGTGCCTTGTACTCAGGGGCAGAATCAGATAGCATTTTGGCATGAGTGGACACTCCAGGCAACCTTGTGGCAGGAAGGGGTCTCAGCACACCCATCATCTGGTCTATGGTCAAATAGGCTTGTGAAGAGCTTGGGGCTGGATGTTTAACAACAGTTGAAGAGGCTAAGCCTCATTGAAGAGTAGAGTGATCTGCATATTAACTAGCCCAACCTCCCAAGATACATTTTACGGCTGGGGTGAAAGTGGGGGAATTGTGTCTTCCTTCTACTTCCTCTGAAACTATTGTTGGCAAGTCAGAAAGTAAATCTCAGGAAGGACCTATCCTAATTCTGGAGGACGTGGGTCAGGCTGGGTGGGAAGACCTACCTGGAAGGCCTACACATTCAAACTTACAGGCAGTTCCCAGGGGGAGAAAAACAGGGACAGAGAAGAGTAACTTCTGGAGACATCAGTCGGATAGCAATAGTGCTTCTGAGAAGTGTCAGGGAGGAAACCAGGGAGGGAGAAGCACTTCCAATGAAACCTTGGGAAAGGCCAGAGAGGAGGAAGAGCATGGGATCTTGGACAGAGGCTGGAGCAAATTGTAACCGACCTCTGCTGACTGGGTTTTTGACCATAGTTAGGACCCTGACTGTGCTCATTCAGACATAAGACATGTTTGCTTGCAGCCCCTCTTTGTTGTTTGAGAGTCTGGATCCCTCAGCTCAAGAGAGGAATGGGGGCTCTGAAGCTCTGGGCCTCTTTTTTGCCTTCCTGAGACTTCATTTGCTCGTTCTTTTCCCGTCCCCAGGGAATTTCCATCTTCCAGGTCTCTTCAGTTGCCTGTTCACCTCTTGTGCTGGTGCCAGAGTAACTGCCTTCCCACCATACATGCTTCTTGCTACACACCTGAGACTTGTAATCTGATTTTGCTGTTACCTCCTGACTGCCATTCTTCCTCCTTTCTTTCATCTGTATATTGTCAGGCAGCTACTAATTGTCAACCCAGAAGCTGCTGGGTTTAGACCAGGGTCTCAATAAATCACACCCCCATAGAAGTCTGCAGCCACTGGGCACTGATCCCCCCAGTGTTTCTGACTATTCCAATTTGCCACTGCCTTGACTGTAACTAACGCTAGTATCCATTATCATTTGTTATTTATTTATTTATTTATTTACTTTTTGAGACAGAGTTTCACTCTTGTCGCCCAGGCTGGAGTAAATGGTGTGATCTTGGCTCACTGCAACCTCCGCTTCCCAGGTTCAAGCGATTATCCTGCCTCAGCCTCCTGAGCTGGGATTACAGGCATGCACCACCATGCCCAGCTAATTTTTGTATTTTTAGTAGAGACAGAGTTTCACCATGTTGGCCAGGCTGGTCTTAAACTCCTGACCTCAAGTGATCTGCCCATCTCGACCTCCCTAAGTGCTAGGATTACCGGTGTGAGCCACTGCACCCAGCCTATTTTTTTTTTTTTTTGAGATGGAATCTTGCTGTGTCGCCCAGGCTGGAAATGCAGTAAGCATGATCTCGGCTCACTGCAACCTCCATCTCCTGGGCTCAAGCCGTCCTTCAGCCTCAGCCTCCCCAGTAGCTGAGACCACAGGCACATGCCACCACGCCTGGCTAATTTTTTGTGTTTTTGGTAAAGATGTGGTTTCACCATGTTGCCCAGGCTGGTCTCAAACTCCTGAGCTCAAGCGATCCGCTCGCCTTGGCCTCCCAAAGTGCTGGGATTACAGGCGTGAGCCACTGCACCCGGCCTTACCCATTTTGAACATCTACTATGCATTAAGCTCTTTACGTGCATTGACTCTAAAACTTTCACCAACCCTGTGAGGTAGGCTCTTTTCTTTCTCCCATTTTATAGTTAAAAAGCCAAGGCTCAGGGAAGTTAAATAACTTGCCAGGGGTTCCACAGCTGTAAGTGGTAAAGCTGGGTTATAAATTATTTGACTCTAGAGCTTTTAACCACTGCCAAAGACTGCCCCTCATCAATAGAGGCCTGGGCAACCCGTGTCCCTCGGCAGACCTGGGAGCAGGAGGGCTGCATAGGAAAGGGCAGAACTTTCTAATCTAGAAAAAAACAATGAAAAGAAGAAAGCCTTCAGAGGCTCCACATTAATTGGAACAAAGGGGATTATGACAGATGCTTAGGCATGTTTTTTGAATTATTAATAAATAAAATCAGACCAGGGACTGGGGACTCCAGTCGTGGAGGCCTTTCCAGACCCAGATCCCAAACCCACCAAACCCACCAGACCTGTAGTGGAAGCTACAATGAGCTTGGATAGTTCCTGCAGTTACAGCAATATACTGTGTTCTGCCTCTTTCTATTTTAATTTTTTAACCTGATATCTTAGTAAAACATTTTCATAAAAATTTCAGACATTTAGAAGTGCCAAAAATCAAGTCATTTTTTATATCTTCAGTAATTCTGTGCCATAAACAAACAGGTTGCTAGGTGCTCTATGGGATGTAAAACCTTGGCCAGGCAAGGTGACTCACTCCTGTAATCCTGGCACTTCGGGAGGCTGAGGCGGGAATATTGCTTGAGCCCAGGAATTTGTGACCAGTCTGGGCAACATAGTGAGACCTAGACACTACAAAAAAATTTTAAAAATTAGGTGAGTGTGGTGGCTCGTACCTGTAGTCCCAGCTACTTGGAAGGCTGAGGTGGAAGGATCACTTGAACCTGGGAGGGCAAGGCTGCAGTGAGCTGTGATGGTGGCACTGCACTCCAGCCTGGGTGACAGAGCAAAACCCTGTCTCCAAAAAAGAGACAAAAACAAAAACTTAAGAATCCTCATTCTAGATTGGGGGAGACTAAACAGTCATTCTAGATTGGGGGAGACTAAACAGTCATGGATGAAGCTTCACTGGATCCTGGAAAAGGAAAAATAAAACAAAGCTTAAAAGGACATGTTTATAAGTTTGTAAAGGACATGTAGAGAAATCTGAGTGTGGATCACTGTTGGATGAATGATGTTGATTTTCTTAGGTGTGATGATGGAGTTATGATCATGTAAGAGAATGTTCCAGTTCTTGGGAGAGGCATGCTGATGTTTTAGGGTAAAATGTCATGGTATCTATAACCTAGTTTAGGATGGTAGGGTGGCAAGGATTTGTGTAAATGTGTATATGCATGTATTTATATGCACACATGTGTATATGTGTTAGAGTACACAGATAGTGCAAGGTGTTAACATTATCAGTTGGTGAATTTCGATGAGGAGCATACAGTATACAGATGTTAATTGTATCTTTTTTCAACTTTTCTGTAAGTTAAAAAAACTTTCAAAATAATAAGCTATATTGAATTTTAAAAACATCATATTATGCTACTCTTCTGCATGAATTCTCCAATGGTGTTCCATTTCACTCCTTACCACAGCCTACAAGGCCCATCATGATCTGCCCCGACCTACTGTCTGATCCTTTTTTCCTGCTCAAGTGATTCCGGTCACCCTTTCTTTTGTTTTTAGACAGAGTCTTGCTCCGTCACCCAGGCTGGAGTGCAGTAGTGCTATCTCGGCTCGCTGCAACCTCCGCCTCCCGGGTTCAAGCGATTCTCCTGTCTCAGCCTCTAGAGTAGCTGGGAGTACAGGCATGCACCACCATGCCCAGCTAATTTTTGCACACCCTGGCTTTTTAATGTCTCTGGAATATGCTGCCAGTCATTCCTGCCTCAGGGTCTACTTCTTTGCATCACAGCAGATGCCATTATCTGACATCACCCTCTATATTTATTTGCTTGTGTAGTTGGTCCCCTTCTCCACCCTATAGTAGAATGTAAATCCAGTGAAAATGAAGACTTTGTTGACTGTTATGTCCCAATACCTAGAACAGTGCCAGGCACTAAGTGGACACTCAAAAAATGTTGAATAGTGAAAAAAAATGTGAGACCTGGGATCCTGCCTTATAAGGACTCAGTGTCTAGAAAAGGGAGCTGTTTTCCATGCAAATAACTATAGTACAAAGATGAGTGTAGGCAAATTGCTGTGGGGCTTCAAAGAAAGGAGAGGCAATCTGGGGCTTGGGGAATCAGGGAGGGCTTTGAGCTGATCTCCCAGGTTGGCAGAGTTGAGCCAAGGCACACAGTGATCATGTGTGGGCTGGGTAGGGGCATGGGAAAGAGTCCTGTCTGGGTGATGTGCCCGGGGAATGCAGAGGTCCTACGACATGAGGCTGAGGTCTAAGTGTCAGGGAGGAAAGCAGGGAGAGAAAAGCACTTCCAGTGAAACCTTGGGAAAGGCCAGAGAGAAGGAAGAAGAGCATGGGATCTTGGACAGAGGCTGGAGCAAATTGTAACTGACCTCCACTGATTGGATTTTTGACCGTGGTTAGGACCCTGACTATTACTCATTCAGACATGAGACACATTTGCTTATAGTCCCTCTTTGTTGTTCGAGGGTCTGGATCCCAAAGCTTAAGAGAGGAATGGGGGCTCTGAAGTTCTGGGCCTCTTCATTGCCTCCCTGAACCTTCATTTGCTCTTTCTCCTTTGCTCCTTTATTTGTTCCTTCTTCCTTTGAATGGAGACTGACATGTTTGGACTTGACTGATTTGAGAGGAGGGGAAATTTGGTACCTAGCCAACAGCCGACACAGACAGTGGCTGCCACCCGTAGGTAATTGTGAACAGAGGGAATAGAAAGCTACAGGAGCAAAACTTTGAAACCAGCTTTCATATTGGTTCCTCTTACCTCACTGCCCTGGGTAGCAGGTCTCTGGTTGGAACTAATCTTTCTCTCCCTCCAGTCTCCTATTCATGCTCTTACCTCCCGGCCTCAAGCTTGCACCTCACGCTGAAAAAGATCCAGGAGGTGACTCCCTTCCATCTCTTCAGCTCCACCCCTTGCTTCTCACTGTGGGTTAATCTCCTCCTTTGAAGTGGCAGGATCTGGGTGCCAGTGTGCCTGTCAGGAAGTGTTTCTTCTCATCACTCTACTCCCAATCCCCCTGCTCCCAAACCAGGTACAGAAATTCCTACTGGGGCTGAAGAACAATTTGCCATCCACAAACATCTTGGACAAGACATGGCCAGCCGCCCCCTACAAGTGCCTCAGCACAGCGAATCAGGAGCTGCAGCAACTCTTCTACCAGTGGAAGGCAAGTGGATCCCAGGCACCCCTCCTCTCATTTCATCTTTTTTTCCCCCTCACCCTGATTTTCCTCTTTTGCCTCCCTCTTCTATTTTTTTCTCATTAAAAAAATTGTGGTAATATGTACATAACATACAATCTACCATTTTAACGGTGTTTAAGTGTATAGTTCAGTGGCATGAGCGACATTCATGTTGTTCTGCAGCCATCACTGCCATCCATCTCCATACACATTTTTCATCACCCCAAACTGAAACTCTGTACCCATTATGCAATAACCCCCTATTCTCCCATTCCCCTAGCCCCTGATATCCTATAATCTACTTTGTTTCTATGCATTTCACTTTTCTAGGTGCCTCATATAAGTAGGAATCATATCGTATTTGTCCTTTTGTGTCTGGCTTATTTCACTTAGCATCATGTAATTTGTTCTTTTATTCAGGAAATGCTTATTCAGCACCTGTCTGGGTCTAAGCCTTGCCCTGAGAGCTGAGCATAGAGCCCTCCTGGTGCTTTTATTTGATGGTGTCCATTCCCTACCCCAGCCTCCCTCGGTTTCTGCACTCCTCCTCAATGGTCCTCCAGCCCTAGCCTCTCCCTGAGGTGTCTAGTGCCTGTCCTTTTTCCTCAGTCTCTCTCCTCTCCTAGGGTCTTCTAGTCGATGTTTCTCACCTCCCTCCCCAGCCCTGCCCTCCCACTCCATGATTTTAGCTCCTGTTCCTTCTTCCTCACAGTGCAAGAGGTTCCGGGATCAGCTGTCCCCGAAGCAGGTAGAGATCCTGAGGGAAAAGCTCTGTGCCAGTGAACTCTTCAAGGGCAAGAAGGCTTCATATCCCCAGAGGTGAGGGCCTCCCAGACCCTGCACAGCCAGTTCCATCAAGCAGTGCTTCTCAAACTTGAGCCTGCCTCAGAATCACCTGGCAGGATTGTCATCCCCAGGTGCTATGTCCCTCCTCAGAGTCTCTGATCCAGCAGGTCTTGGGGTGGGGACCAAAATTTGCCTTTCTAACAACTCTCCAGGTGGTGCTGATGTCTTGGTCCCAGACTGTGCTCTGTGGACACTGACAGAGGATACATGGATGTGGGGGAAGGGCCCAGGAGGACTCGAATGGGAACTCTGGGGGTGGGGAGAGGCCTGTGGGCTTGTCTCCGCTGCACACCTCCCATGTGTTCTCAGTGTCCCCATTCCATTCTGTGGTGACTACATTGGGCTGCAAGGGAACCCCAAGCTGCAGAAGCTGAAAGGTGGGGAGGAAGGGCCTGTTCTGATGGCAGAGGCCGTGAAGAAGGTCAATCGTGGCAATGGCAAGGTAAGGGTCTGCAGGCTGAACTCCTCCCACAGCTACTGCAGAGCTGTTTTCTGGCATCTGCAGAGTGGATGGCAGGCTGTGTTTGCGCCCTGCCAGGTGGAGTGGGGGCAATTAATCCTGCCTTTCCTTACCCTTTCCTGTTCCGTCCCTAGACTTCTTCTCGGATTCTCCTCCTGACCAAGGGCCATGTGATTCTCACAGACACCAAGAAGTCCCAGGCCAAAATTGTCATTGGGCTAGACAATGTGGCTGGGGTGTCAGTCACCAGCTTCAAGGATGGGCTCTTTAGCTTGCATCTGAGTGAGGTATCAGAGCTGGGTGGGGCAGGCCTTGGACTGGAGAAGGCGGTATGCATCCCAGAGCTGGGGAAGGCTGGAGGTGATGGGGACCAGACCTTTCGCTCTGGGCCTTTGATGTCCCTCAGGTGCTGCTGGAGAGAAAAAATGAATCCCTTTCCTGCTATTTTTCCCTCTTCCTAAGATGTCATCGGTGGGCTCCAAGGGGGACTTCCTGCTGGTCAGCGAGCATGTGATTGAACTGCTGACCAAAATATACCGGGCTGTGCTGGATGCCACACAGAGGCAGCTTGCAGTTACCGTGACTGAGAAGTGAGGCCATGAGTTGGGGGTGAAGGGCGGCTTAGGGTAGACAGCCAGGCTAATGGTCATTGTGACCGGGATCAGAAAGCGAAGCATGTAGGGCAGAGCAGGGTGGGGCTTGGAGGTGTTTCTCAGGCCCCCACCAAGGTTCTTGGGGCCTCAAGCCCTCTGACTCACATGATAGGGGAGCCATCATGGAAATGCGGGAGTCGGGATGAGGGGATGGGCACTAGATTTGGTTTTTCTGTTCCCTCTCCAGGTTCTCAATGAGGTTCAAAGAGAACAGTGTGGCTGTCAAGGTCATCCAGGGCCCCGTAGGTGGTGACAACAGCAAGCTACACTGCAAGAAGAAGGGGAGTCGTTGCCTGGAGGTGACAGTGCAGTGAGGAGGGGGCGCCATGCAGAGACTGCAGCTGCTTCCTCCCAAACCAGCATTAACCCCCTCTGCCCTCCTGTGTGGGAGGGTCTCTAACCCCTCTGATCGTGGGGCATGGCTTGGGGATTAAACTACCCTTGAAGAGGACCCTTGTCCCAAACCCTTCCTGTTCTCTCCTCCAAAAGTAGCTTCCTCCAACCCTCAGCCTCTTTGCTCACTAATAAAACATGTGGCTTGGAAAGGTTCAGTCAGGGTGGGTGGGTCCCTGTTCCCCCTATCTTTTCACCCAGGTGTACTTAGACCCCTGCCCCCATGCCCTTTTTCCTCCTCAAGCTCCTTGGAGCCAGCTAGTGAGGTAATGAGAAAGGAAAAGAAGGGAAATTGTCTCCGGGCTCCTTGACCGGCTGAGCTCTGGGGGGTGTTTAGAGAGACTGTGATGGGTGGAGGGGCTGCGGGGGGAGTTAAGGATGGGGCTTAGGTCTCAGGTGGCCAGTGGACTGATTCATTAAGTGTGTCCCTGGAGGGAAGAAGTGAGCATCCCTATCTTGGCAGAAACTGGGATCCTTTGGCGATTTAGCCTGAAAAGTGGCCCAAGGCTGGAGGGCTTATGTATGCTAGGAGTGCTGCGGAATGCAGGGTCTCCTGAACGTGGGAGAGCGCCATCACCCCCTCTACTCCCACACACAACACAGGGCTGCATCACACCAGCCTCCCCAACACCCCCTTCCTTCTCACACACCCGAGATGCCAAACTGCTGCCAACAGTTATCTTGCTCGTCGCTGTCCCACAGCTGGGGCCTGCAGCAGGTGGCCCTTCACTGGGAGGCTCCCTCATCAAGACCCTCCCATCCCTGTGACCTGGCCCTTTCCTCTCCTCTTCCTTTATTTTTCCTGCATCATCGTCATTATCTTTTTCTCACCCTCCCAACTATCTCACACCGTCTCATTGTCCCTGTTTCTGTGGGCTCTGACTGATATCAATATGTAATATTTTGTAAAATGCTGTAAATATTTTTCTACTCCCCCTCATATCTATTTTCTCATAGATTCTGTCTTGTCTCAGCCTCTCACCATCCTGGCCTCTACCTTTGGGGAACAAGCTGCTCATATATTCACAGTAAAATTTAGATCTGTGGTCTGTGAGAGCTTACCAGGGGCTGCCTTTGTTTTTGTCTCTGGCTGTCTCTTCCTCCTTTCAAGATCTCTACCTTGCCTACCTCTTCCCACTTCCTTCCCTGAACTCACTGTGCCTTGAGACTGGGGTCTCCCTCCACTTGACTTCCATCTGCAGGCAGCTCACGGCCCGGCTATCATGCTGGCCAGGGAGAACTGATTAACTTCTCTTCCTGCCTGCAGATTAATCTGCTCTCCGAGCACAAGCCACTTGCTTCTGGCACACCCTGCTCTAAGCTAAGATAGGACCTGAGGAATCATCTGTTTTCAGGCGGGTGAGGGGCTAGAGCCTGCCTTGTTTGGGAGAAGAGTGGCTCTGTTCAGAATAGGGGTAACTCAGGTTCTGACCAGCCTTCTCCCACCCCCCAACAGCTCTCCCCATCCTTGACTTCTCAGAATCAGGCCGAGAAGGGCCTATCTGGCCGAGAGGGGGGTGGTGACCTGCGCCTCATCGCCCCCGCTTTCCATCTCATCTCCTGCTCCCAGGGCCCAAATTGTCGTCACTTTCCCAGTGAAGTGGTCATTTTCAGAAGCAATTTCAGGAGAACATGCAGCTGCTGCTCCCTATCCTGCATTTCCCTTCACAGGGCTAAAGGCACTGTCAGCTCCCTGGGCTGTGGGTGGTGGGAGAGGGGAAGGGCTAGGGCCCTCACCCCTGTCCTCAATGTGCCCATGATGTGGATGGACTGGAGTTCGAGGAAGGGAAGGCACTCCCCTCCTCTTTTACTCTTCTGTCTCTTCCTTCCTCCTCCTCTTTCCTGTCTCTGCCTCTTTTCTGGAGCCCGAGTGTGTGTTTTCATCCCCTGAAACCAATAGGGACTCAGTTTCCCCACCTGTATTACAGGGTTGGAATTAGCTCCATCACTGTGGGAGAAGCTGGAGTTCTGCTACCAGTCCTCCCCTCCCCAGCCCTGCCTCTTCTCTCCTAGCCCTTTCCCTTCTGCCAGTTCAGCGCTGTCAGAGTCTGGGTTGTTTCGGCCTCTGAGGGGCACAAGCCATCCTGGATTCCCCTAACCCATGAGGAGCCATCCTAGCATCTCACAGCTTAAACCAGCTCTAGTTCAGTCCTCCTGGTTTAGTCCATTTCTTCCCCAGGCTCTGAGGGCCTCTTGTTCCTTGCTCTGTGGGGTTTTCTCCAGCTGTCTCCTGGCTGCAGGACATGGCAGGACATAGAATGCTGTCATCCTTCCACTCTTCATTGGTATCTCCACCCAGTGTCACATATGACCCTAGCCCTGCCCTGCCCTCGCCAGTACCCCTCTGGGATTTTGAGAGAGTCCACAAGTTGTGCCTGTGGTGGATATATTCAGGCCATCTCATGTGCACAAGCTAGAGGGTCTGCTTCTACCTCTGGCCCTTAGTGAATTACTGACTAACCTGTCTCATCACAGCACAACTGTACACACCTTTTCCTGGCCTCATCCCTAACCCGTCGTAGCGGCAAAGAGGGGAAGTTGCAGGGGAAGAGCTGCTAAGGACCCTGGACTCCAAGTACCCTGCTCCTCTAGGCCAGGGACATCATCTGAGATGTGGCTCAAATAAAGGGTGGGTGTTCAAGAAAAAACACTTGGGCACTCTATAGCCGCAACACCCACTTTACGTGTCATTTCCATATGATTTGTAGGCAAAATGAAGCCCAGGCTGTCCTAGCCCTCCAATACCTCCCTCCCTCATCACTTCTCCAGCATAGCCTAGCATTAGCTCTTTCAAGTCTTTGCTAATCCCAGAGATCAAGGGGTGATCAGCTCTCCCTGCCATCCCCTTGTTCCCTGCTCCCTGCCACCATCCTTGGCTCCTGCCATCCTCTTTGAGATGCTGCATCATCAAAGGACATTATTTATGGTGGACCTTTGCTGAAGCCCTGCTTCCCTGGTGCCAGGGCTTGGGAGCAGGGACGGATGGGTTGGTCGGGGAGAGGATTGGATGCAGAGATTGGACCCAGGAGGCTTTTGGTCCTCAGCGCTTGGCTTAACACCTCCTCCTCTTGCACATGCAACTCCCTTCAGCCTGCTTAGCTTGGGCCTCCAGCTCCAGATTGGTGGGGTTAGGAGAGGAGGAGGAGGGAGATGGATGGATCCAATTAGGAACAGCACCTGGGCTCCTCACAGGAGTGAAATAGTCATGCCATTTGCATGTAAACAGCTTCCCACTTCTCATCCTACCAAATGCTCCCAACCCTGGGTCCTGGCCCATGTTCTTTGCCCATATAGCCCAGTAATTAGCTGGGTAATGAGAAGCTTTTAATGAGTCCCATTAGCATCTTGTGTAATAAAGAGGCCTTGAGACCCAGCTGCTGTCCTCACTTTGGGATGAACACGGGTCCCTATGTAGCCAGTGACTTCTGTCAGTACAGTCTAAGTTCTCGGGTGGGGTGGGAGACAAACATTTCAGGACGCCAGCAGCACTTGAGAGGTTCCATGGTGGATTCATGTTTTTGACTGTGATACAAGAAACTTGGCTCTGGCTTCCTTGTTCATTTTGTAAATAACATTTTTTCTTCTTTTAGGAGACAGAGTCTTACTTTGTTGCCCAGGCTGGAGTACAGCAATGCAATTATAGCTCACTACAGCCTCAACCTCCTGGGCTCAAGTGATCCTCCTGCCTCAGCCTCTGGGATAGCTGGGACCACAGGCGTGCGCCACCATGCCTGACTAATTTTTAAAAATGTTTTTGTAGAGATGGGGTCTTACTTGCTATGTTGCTCAGACTGGTCTCGAACTTCTGGCTTCAAGCAATTCTCCCACCTCGCCCTCCTAAAGTGCTGGGAGTATGGGCATAAGCCACCATGTCCAGCCTTGTAAATGTATTTTTATTGAGCACCTATTTTATGTCAAACATTATAAAGTGAGGGATACAGTAGCAAACAAAACAGACAAAAATTCTTGCCATCATGACACTTGTATTCCTGGGTGGGAGTGGTGGTAGAAAGACAATAAGTAAAATACTTAGTGTGGTGGATGTAATAAGTTCATGAAGGGAAAACTGGGAGTGAGATATATGGAGTTTTGGGGTGGTGATAATTTTAAATAGGGTGATTGGGGAAGGGCTTGTTGCACAGATTGTTTTTGTAGTAAATATGTGATAAAGATACAGTTCTTTCCCAATCTCAAGATGTAGAAGAGCAGAAGGTCCCAAATATTCAAGTCTCTTGGAGAGGGGGGCTCCCCAATCCCTCTGGGACAGTTAACTGTTCCCTCACAGGTCAAAGTTTATGCCAGTGCAGTAAAAAAAAGTGGGAGACCTGGGGTGAGACAAACCTGGATTTGAGGCTGTTCTTCACTGATCAGTAGCCATATGTGCTAAAGCAAGTGACTGAACCTTCTGGGCCTTTTTCTCATATGGAAAATCAGAATATTTCCTACTTACATGGTCATGGTGATGATAACCAGATGGACTGCTCCACACCAGAGCACCCTGCAAACATTCAAACCCTGTACCCATTACAAACACTGGGCTGACGGATGGCTCTGGCTTTGCTTTTGCATCTCCGCTGTTTCATTCAGCAGCAGCATCTGGCTCTGGCTCTTGGCTCTGATCCTGGCTCTGACTCTCCCCTAGGGCTCTCTCCCTTGGGTGAGAAATAAGCAGATAATCTCCCTCATCTGTGTGGGGTGTGAACAAGAGGCTTGAAAGGTTAGAGAAGAAGATGCCTGAACTGCAGGGAGACAGATTAGAGTGGGGAAAATGTAACTCTGAGGAAAAAGGGAAGCAATTAAGAGATCAAGGCTGGGGGCGGTGGCTTATGCCTGTAATCCCAATACTTTGGGAGGCTGAGGCTGGAGGATCACGAGATCAGGAGTTCGAGACCAGTCTGGCCAACATAGTGAAACCCCTCTCTACTAAAAGTACAAAAAAATTAGCCAGGTATGGTGGTGTGCACCTGTAATCCCAGCTACTCGGGAGGCTGAAGCAGAAGAATCGTGTGAACCTGGGAGGCGGAGGATGCAGTGAGCCAAGATTGAACCATTGCACTCCAACCTGGGTGGCAGTGTGAGATTCTGTCTCAAAAAAAAAAAAAAAGGAAAAAAAAAAAAAAAGAGATCAAGGCTGGGGAGGGGATGGGGCAGCACAGTTATCGAGTTCTGTTCATCTTCTCTGAGATTACATCAGGAAGCATAAAAGAACTCTAGAAGGATGCAGGTAAGTCCAGCTAATTCAGGGGTCAAGAAGGATTGAGGTGGGAGAGGCATGAGCACTGCTGAGGAGTGGAGGGAGGCTGACACTGGAGCTTTCTTTGCCCAACAGCAGGGGAGGGGTGTGACACTCACAAGGACCAATGTGATGGGGCAGCTCCCTCAGGGAGGGGGACGGGAGAGGACTGGAGGGGATGCTCAGCTCACCTTGTAACCCGCAGGGGCCTGAGCCTGGTGGTCCTAGGTGGGGAGGGGCGCCTGCCTGAAACTGTTTTAGCCCAGGAGTCAAGCCTGAAGGTTAAAAGGCAAGGAGCTGTTGGATGAACAAGGTGGGGAAAGAGGCCCAGGGTCCACATCTACTGAACTGGACTCAGACATGGGAATTGGGGTTGTGAGGGCCAAGACACGTGGCCTCCTAAAAGTTTGCTGAAAATCACTGACGTGAGACTAATTGATTCATAGGAGAAAAGGGAGATAAATTTATTTAATATGTATATATGAGCGCCTTTAGAATGAAGACCCAAAGATATAGGGGAAATTGCCAGTTTATATATATATATATATATATATATATATATATTTTTTTTTTTTTTTTGGAGATGAAGTCTTGCTCTGTCTCCCAGGCTAGAGTGCAGTGGCATGATCTCGGCTCACTGCAACCTCTGCCTGCTGGGTTCAAGCGATTCTCCTGCCTCATCCTCCTAAGTAGCTGCGACTATAGGCATGTGCCACCATGCCTGGCTAATTTTTTGTATTTTTTAGTAGAGACAGGGTTTCCCCATGCTGGCCAGGCTGGTCTCGAACTCCTGACCTTGTGATCCGCCTGCATTGGCCTCCCAAAGTGCTGGGATTACATGCGTGAGCCACCGTGCCCAGCCTGAAATTGCCAATTTTTATGTTTATGTTTTACAAAGTATGGACAGCTGTGTAGCAATATGGCTGGACAGAAGGGCATGCTGTAATGTTAACAGACTGAGTAGGGAAACCCAGGAAGGCCTGTTGAGATTCCTCCTGGCCTCTCACATTCCTTCCTTCTGGGTATGAGGCACGACCCTCTCTGGACGGGGGAGGCAGGGAGTCTTAGGACCTAAATCAAATAAGGTAGGTCAGATAATTTTTTATGGCCAGTTTTTACATAGAGTAATTTTAGGTTTTATGGCTGGCTTTGGGGAAAAGAGGTTCTGGTTTGTATAGCTGGCCTTGGGGGAGAATGGGACCCAGCGACAGGAGGACAGGAGAGGGTCAGAGAAAAACTTCTGCTTTTGAGGTTTCTACTGAGGCCTTCATTTTAGGGTATTGTCTTCTGAGCCCCAGATTTCCTCGGGGTTAAAATTAAAAAAAAAAGTTATAGTCCAGAAATTGAGTTGGTGAATTGTCTTATAAGCCATGGAACTAGTCTCTTAGTCCTGAGAATAGGCCAGTGTAGTTAAATAGTTATTAGTTGTGTCTCATTTTAGGCAGTGGTATTGCAGATGGGCTTCCACCAAAGCCAGGCCTCTATATGATATGAGTAATCAGTTATTTAGTCAAAGGCATTTTTGTCTCAAAAAATTAAAAATATATGAATAAATGAATGTATGTTTCTTATCAGACTAAGTCTGTTCTATCATTAATTCCAAAAGGGAGGAGGGTCTGGTTCCCCCTTCCCATCATGGCCTGACCTAGTTTTCAGGTTAAGTTTACAATACCCTTGGCTGTGAGGAGTGGTCCATTCAGATGGTTAGGGAGCTTTAGAATTTTACTTTTGGTTTACAAAGTCATGTGAATTAAACAGACATTTGAGTTAAAGTTTTTATTTTTTAACAAAATACTTGAAGTAGAGCTTATAGATTTATCCTTTTTTTTTTTTTTTTTTTTTGAGACAGAGTCTTGCTCTGTGGCCCAGGCTGGAGTGCAGTGGCCGGATCTCAGCTCACTGCAAGCTCCACCTCCTGGGTCTACGCCATTCTCCTGCCTCAGCCTCCCGAGTAGCTGGGACTACAGGCGCCCGCCACCTCGCCCGGCTAGTTTTTTGTATTTTTTTGGTAGAGACGGGGTTTCACCGTGTTAGCCAGGCTGGTCTCGATTTCCCGACCTCGTGATCCGCCCGTCTCGGCCTCCCAAAGTGCTGGGATTACAGGCTTGAGCCACCGCGCCTGGCCTTTTTTTTTTTTTTTAAATGAGACAGATTCTCCTTCTGTCACCTAGGCTGGAGTGCAGTGGTGCCATCACAGCTCACTGCAGCCTCGACCTCCAGGGGTCAAGCAATCCTTCTACCTGACTGACTAGCTGGGACTACAGGCGCGTGCCACCATACCTGGCTAATTTATGTATTTTTTGTAGATACAGGGGGTTTTACCATCTTGCCCAGGCTGGTCTTGATCTCCTGGGCTCAAGCAATTTTCCCAACTTGACCTCCCAAAGTGTTGGAATTACAGGCCTGAGGCACTACGCCAGACCAGATTTTTTTTTTTTTTTTTTTTTTTTGTGAGGTGGAGTCTCGCTCTGTCGCCCAGGCTGGAGTGCAGTGGCCGGATCTCAGCTCACTGCAAGCTCCGCCTCCCGGGTTCACGCCATTCTCCTGCCTCAGCCTCCCGAGTAGCTGGGACTACAGGCGCCCGCCACCTCGCCCGGCTAGTTTTTTGTATTTTTTAGTAGAGACGGGGTTTCACCGTGTTAGCCAGGATGGTTTCGATCTCCTGACCTCATGATCCGCCCGTCTCGGCCTCCCAAAGTGCTGGGATTACAGGCTTGAGCCACCGCGCCCGGCCCAGACCAGATTTTTTATTTGTCAGTTTCTAGGTAGTTTTCCCCAACTTCAGACTATCAATTTTGTAATTATCTGTTTTATGTCTTAATTATTAACTAGGCAACTCTAAACTTGTATCTCTAAGACATGACTTTTAGGTGAAATGAGGTAGAAAATGTATATTTCAAAGGCATAGAATTTAGATCTAAATAAAGGTAAAGTTATCTAAATTTTAAGCCATTGTCTTTTCTATTCTAAAAGGTTTTGGAGGTTTGGGTGAGAGAGGGAGATGCCCTTACAAATGGCATTTTTTTTTGTTGTTGTTGTTGTTTTGTTTTGTTTTGAGACGGAGTCTCGCTCTGTCACCCAGGCTGGAGTGCAGTGGCACGATCTCCACTCACTGCAACCTTCGCCTCCCGGGTTCAAGCAATTCTTCTGCCGTAACCTCCTGAGTAGTGGGGATTACAGCTGTGCACCACCACATCCGGCTAATTTTTGTATTTTTAGTAGAGACCAGGTCTTACCATGCTAGCCAGGCTCATCTCGAACTCCCAATCTCAGGTGATCCACTTGCCTCGGCCTCCCAAAGTGCTGGGATTACAGGCATGAGCCACTACGCCCGGTCTTCTCTGAGTTTTTTAAGGAGTCTGAGTCATTAGAAGTCTTTTCTAGATTTTTTTTAAATGTGGTATTGGAGATGGCAAAGAGGAAGGAGGAATAGGGTAGAGTAAAAGTGAACGGGAGAATAGATTTTAAGAAAGGAAGTGAATAGAGACATCAAGCACATTTTTAAAAAAAGATTTTAGTCGACTGAACAAAATTTGTTTAAATAGGATTTAAAGAGAAAACACAGGAAGGCTTTAAAAATATACACATAGCTTGAATATCAGCTTTTAATTAAGCTGACTTCTAACCATGGAGCTCTTTAACAAAAATTCTTTTAAATTTCTCTCTCTCTCTCCCCCTTTAAAACTTTTTGTAGACACGGGGTCTCGCCCTGTTACCCAGGCTAGTCTCAAGCCCAGGGAACTTCTAGGCTAAAGTGATTTGCCTGCCTCGGCCTCCTAAAGTGGTAGGATTACAGGTGTGAGCCACTGTGCTTTGCCTTAAATCTCTTGTTACCAGATTTTAGTTGGGACAAATGCTGATATTTTAAAAATCACATAAATTTTAAGCTGAAAAGGACTGATTTCTGATTAGGAAGGAAACCCTAAGCCACGGCGGGAATTTTAATTATTAAACTGTAAAATGGAGCAGCCTCCATTGTTAATTTTGTATGGAATCCAAAATGGCAGTTTGAGTGTAAAACAGGTCGGGTTTTCATGCTTTAATCAAGACAAGTTTTAAGGATAGCTATGACACTATTATGTGTCCTTTTAATTTGGTCTTTCTATCAATTCTTTAGAACAAGTGATTTTTTTTTTTTAATTTAGGAATTTTAGTCTAAAGGATTTATCTTTTGACCATTGACAATTAGATTTTTTAATGGGGTATTTAATTCCAATAGCGACTTAATCCAAAGGTTTCTTTATGTCAAAGAAGACAGAAGCCCAGGAGGGATGAGACCTTGTGAGACAAAACTCCTCTAGGAGCTTGGAATGTTTGAAAAGACATGTCTTGGGCTCCCAATCTTTTCATACTGGCTATGATGTTACCCGAAAAATCACATCCTTTGGATGGTGGAGACCAAGCAGGAATATCCCCATCTAGTCACGTCATGCTCTCAAGGACATAAGACAAGAGGGAAACCTCTCACCCTGTTTTTATTTCAGGGACTGGCAGCAAAGTTTGTCGTAACAGAAATCAGTCTAACCAGAACCACGAAACTGACTGGTTTGCGGGGCCTGCTCAAACAGTGGGTTGCAGGCCTCTTCTAGCCTAGGGTACCCCTCCTTATGACAGAACACCAAAAGACAAAGACAAAAACAAAGGAAAATGGCAGCAACAACAACAAAAAAGCTATTTCTGAAAGGAACGGGGTCAGGCCGGGTGCGGTGGCTCACGCCTGTAATCCCAGCACTTTGGGAGGCCGAGACGGGCGGATCACAAGGTCAGGAGATCGAGACCATCCTGGCTAACCCGGTGAAACCCCGTCTCTACTAAAAAATACAAAAAGCTAGCCGGGCGAGGTGGCGGGCGCCTGTAGTCCCAGCTACTCGGGAGGCTGAGGCAGGAGAATGGCGTAAACCCGGGAGGCGGAGCTTGCAGTGAGCTGAGATCTGGCCACTGCACTCCAGCCTGGGTGACAGAGCGAAACTCCGTCTCAAAAAAAATAAAATAAATTAAATAAGAAAGGAACGGGGTCAAACAATATGAATACTCACACCACAAAGTACTAAAAAATATATCAGGCTCACTATACCAAGGTTAGTCACACACAAAACCTGTTCTCTCATTAATCTTACATTTGGAAAGGAAAAGGAAAACAATGATTTTTACTGTCCACTCATCCAGAGTCCACAGAGAGAGAGAGGAAAACTGGAAAACTGGGAGTCTGGCAGGAAATTCTTACTCTTCTGCTGGCTTGTCAGGTTCCTGTATGTCCTTCTCTGCGGCTTCCAGAAAAGCACAGTAGCTTTGGTGGTCTTATTTGTGATGCCAAACTGTGGTCTTGGCCCCCTAAAGTTTCAGTGAAAATCACTGACATGAAGCAGATTAATAGGGAAAAAGGCATACAAATTTATTTAATATGAATGGGAGCCTTTAGAATGAAGCCTTGCAGCTATAGGGGAAATTGTCTATTTTTATGTTTAGGTTTAACCAAGTACGGACAACTGTGTAGAAATATGACGGGACAGAAAGGGCATGATCTAATGTTAACAGATTGAGTGGGGAAACCCAGCAAGGCCTGTCTGTTGAGATTCCTCCTGGCGTCTCTCATTCCTTCCTTCTGGGTGTGGGGCAGGACCCTCTCTGGAATTCTGGAATGGAGGTCTTATGACCTAAGTCAAATAACGTAGGTCAGGTAATTTTTTTTTTTGAGACGGAGTCTATCTCTGTCAATAGGCTGGAGTGCAGTGGTGTGATCTCGGCTCGCTGCAACCTGCGCCTCCTGGGTTCAAGCCATTCTCCTGCCTCAGCCTCCTGACTAGCTGGGATTATAGGTGTGTGCCACCACGCCCAACTAATTTTTGTATTTTTAGTAGAGACGGGGTTTTACCATGTTGGTCAGGCTGGTCTCAAACTCCTGACCTTGTGATCCACCTGCCTCAGCCTCCCAAAGTGCTGGGATTACAGGCGTGAGCCACTTTTTTTTTTTTTTTTTTAGAAAGTTGTATTTTGGGCTTTTTAGTTTGTTTTTTTTTTTTTTTTTTTTTTTTTTGAGACGGAGTCTTGCTCTGTGCCCCAGGCTGGAGTGCAGTGGCGCGATCTCGGCTCACTGCAAGCTCCGCCCCCCCGGGTTCACGCCATTCTCCTGCCTCAGCCTCCCAAGTAGCTGGGACTACAGGCGCCCACCACCTCGCCCGGCTAATTTTCTTGTATTTTTAGTAGAGACGGGGTTTCACCGTGTTAGCCAGGATGGTCTCGATCTCCTGACCTCGTGATCCGCCCGTCTCGGCCTCCCAAAGTGCTGGGATTACAGGCTTGAGCCACCGCGCCCGGCCAACTAGCTTGTTTTTTAATTAGATTATTGACTTTAGGGTGGAACCCTTTAATAAACAGGGGGAAGAAAACATAGTTTTTAGGGCCTTATATTTAAATGTGTAAAGCAGGCATAGCTGGAAGGCAGAATACAGATCCTCACCCATCAAGGATCCCATTTTTATATTGAATCCTAGGCCCCCCCAAAGAGGGAAATGTCATGGGACAAGATGTGTGGCATTTTTATTGAGTGCCCCACTGTAAAGATGCTCCCCCAAGGCTGGCAGGCAGCCCAGTGCCGATTAGCCCACTCTGTGCTTAGCTTATTTTTATTTTTATTTTTTTTGAGGTGGAGTCTTGCTCTGTTGCCCAGGCTGGAGTGCAATGGCGTGATCTTGGCTTGCTGCCTCCCAGATTCAAGCGATTCTCCTGCCTCAGCCTCCTGAGTAGCTGGGATTACAGGCACCCACCACCACACTCAGCTAATTTTTTGTATTTTTAGTAGAGATGGGGTTTCAACATGTTGGCCAGGCTGGTCTCGAACTTCTGACCCCAAGTGATCCGCCCACCTCGGCCTCCCAAAGTGCTGGGATTACAGGCGTGAGCCACCACGCCCTGCATGCTTAGCCTATTTTTAATGGGAGTTTCATCCTCAATGGTGAGTGCTTTCATTGTCCTTAGGTGCCCCAAACCATGTGTTTAAAAATTTAAATGCACAAAGAAATAAGTAGCCGTGTATAGTAGTAATAATTTGTTGTGAATAACTGTCATAAGTCATCTCTAAAACTGTATTTTTTATCTAGTTATTATATATGACTAGCTATACGTCTAGTTTTTTTTTTGTTTTTTGAGATGGAGTCTCATTCCGTCGCCCAGGCTAGAATGCAGTGGCCGGATCTCAGCTCACTGCAAGCTCCGCCTCCCGGGTTTACGCCATTCTCCTGCCTCAGCCTCCCAAGTAGCTGGGACTACAGGGCCCGCCACCTCACCCAGCTAGTTTTTTGTATATATATATTTTTTTAGTAGAGACGGGGTTTCACCGTGTTAGCCAGGATGGTCTCGATCTCCTGACCTCCTGATCCGCCCATCTCGGCCTCCCAAAGTGCTGGGATTACAGGCTTGAGCCACCGCGCCCGGCCTGGTTTTTTAAATAATACAAAGTAATTTATTTTTGGCATCCTCAAAAACCAAAGAGATTAGGTAATGTAGTGTAGAAGAGAGCAGAGTTTTAGACCTGAGAAGAATCTGCCCATGACTCTTGAAACTCCACAACGAAAGTAGGAGACCCCAAAAAAGGGGTGAGTGTCATCTTTTCTGAGGTTTTTTTTTTTTTTAGATGGAGTCTTGCTCTGTCACCAGGCTGGAGTGCAGTGGTGCAATCTTGGCTCAGCCTCCTGAGTAGCTGGAACTACAGGCATGCACCACCGTGCCCAGCTAATTTTTGTATTTTTAGTAGAGACAGCATTTCACCATGTTTGCCAGGATGGTCTTGATCTCTTGACCTCGTGATCTGCCCGCCTTGGCCTCCCAAAGTACTGAGATTACAGGCGTAAGCCACCACTCTCGGCTGGTCAGATAATTTTTTTGGCCAGTTTTTACATAGAGTAATTTTAGGTTTTATGGCTGGCTGTGGGGAAAAGGGGTTCTGGTTTTTATAGCTGGTCTTGGGGGAGAATGTAACTGAGTGACAAGAGGACAGGAGGGGGTCAGATAAAAACTTCTGCTTCTGAGGCTGCTGTTGAGGCCTTTATTTTGGGGTATTGTACAGTGTCAAACCATACACAAACCATACACAGCAGCCAGCTCGGGTGCTGTTAGGAAATGGGCTTATTGCTGGGTCTGTGGGGTATGTGTGTGTTGTGTGTGTGGCTGCTTCTGCATCCTCCTCCCCCCCGGCAGCCTCCCCACCTCCCCTCCAGCCACCCTGGGATTGGTGACTCTCAGCCCCTCCCCTCAGCTCCCCTAGACCCACCCAGAGCCTTTATCAGGGAGCTGGGACTGAGTGACTGCAGCCTTCCTAGATCCCCTCCACTCGGTTTCTCTCTTTGCAGCAGCACCGGCAGCACCAGTGTGTGAGGGTAGCAGGCAGCGCTCCCAGCCAGTTCCCTGATCCTGCCAGACCACCCAGCCCCTGGCACAGAGCTGCTCCACAGGTAGGCGGTCGGGAGAATGATGGATGGACTGGAGCTGGCACCAGGGGACAGGAGCCAGCGTCAGGAGGGAATAAAGCAGATGGCAGCCTCTGATAGGGGAGCAGGGGACTGGGAAGGTGAGCAGAAAGCACCTGTAGGGCCGAGAGCTGGTTAGTGTTTGGAGCCTGTGGCTATAGACTCATTCTTTCATACCAGAAAGTTTTTGCCTAAGTCTTGGGATTATCTAGTACTGGAAAATAGCATCCAGGATCCCTCCTCCAGCTCACTAAGGAAACAGACCAGTCCATGTCCTATAAATCTACCATCTTCCTTGGGAGCTAGAGTCCCCTGGCACCACTATAGCACTGCACATCTCCGGGGGAGATGTCTGATGGGGGAGCAGGGAAACTAAGCCCAAGGGCTCTACCCCCTTCTCAGAAATACTTTCCACCCTCTCTCCAGACCAGGGCTTGGACAGTGGAGTTGGGGGCTGGGAAAGCAGGGTCAGGCCAAGCTGCTGGTAATGAATGTCTCTTGTGCCTTCACCCACGCTGTATCTTCCTCTTCTCTCCCTTACCTGAGTCCTGTCCCTTTGCTCTCCCAGGCACCATGAGGATCATGCTGCTATTCACAGCCATCCTGACCTTCAGCCTAGCTCAGAGCTTTGGGGCTGTCTGTAAGGAGCCACAGGAGGAGATGGTTCCTGGTGGGGGCCACAGCAAGGTAAATCTCACCGGGCAGAGTACTGGGGACATCACGGGAACCTGGGACTCTGCCTGTCTGGACAGTTGTAGTGTGGAAGCTGGGGTGGGTGGGTTGTCCATCAGAGAGCATTTTTCCTCCCTTTCGATTTCTTTGTTTCTCTGGTCCTCTCATGTTCCCACTATCTCCAGCTGTGTTTGTGTCTCTGTATCTCTGCATGTCTTTGACACCTTGTACATAAAAGGTGCCCTACAAATATGATGTTTGGTAGGTTGATTGATGGGAGACTTGGTGATTGGATGGTACTGTGAGGGGTGAGCTAGGGTGGTCTAAGGCTCTCTATGGTCTACCTCAGACCCCATTTGCAAGGGACAGATCCCTTCTACTCCCTGGATAGTATGAAACAGTCAGAATTTCTTTCCCAAATGGTCATTTGTGTGCTATTTTACCTATCAGTTATGTATATTGTTTTATTTTCAAAATGCAAATAAATTCCCTTATCTTTTGCTCATCCACTCCCAGTAACCTCAGGTGCTTCTAAGATCCCAACCCCTTCCTTCTCTTTTCTCCCTTGCCTGCCTCTATCCTCTGCTTAGTCAGGATAGGAAAACAACAACAGCAAAAAAACCAGGTTGAACCTCGATTTCCACAGTTCCTCTACGAAAAAGAATAGGAATTGTCAGGGTAGGGATACAGGGGGAGAATAGGGAGGGAGTCTTTTCAAGGTTTTGAAATGACAGCAATTACATCGGTACAAATGCTTTTAAGATGATTACGGGTGGGACTTATTACAAATTCAATGCATGAAGTTTAACTGCCTCTTCAGCTCAAATCTGTTTAGCATCTCATTACAGGAGGTGGGCAGAGTATTCAACAATTTGGGAAAAGTGGCTGCCTGAACGCCACATGCTGGGCCAAGGGAGATATTGCCAGGGTAGCCTTGCAGGTGGCAGTGGTTGTGCCATATCCAAAAGGCCAGAACCATTAAAAAAAAAAAAAACAAAAAAAAACCACCCAGGCCCAGGGAGTGCCAAGTATGGGCTGGACACCGTTTGGAGCCACAAAGTTCCAGCCCAGGATAGTTAGAATATCTGGGTTTTTCTGAGACAAACTTGTTCCAGGACTTTGGCCAATGAGATGTCCCCTCTGCCCCTCTTGGTCAATGAATGAGAGGGATTGCCATCGTACCCCTTCTCCCTGAGAGTCTGTAAGGATGAGAGAAATTGGGGCAGGAAGAGGATAGTATATAGGTGTGCCTAGGCAACTGCGTTGGTATGTGTGAGGGTGCGTTCTGTGTAAATGCACTTCTGTGTGTGCACAACAGCCCAAGGATGCATGGCTTCTGGAAAGAGAGGCACTGCCAAGACTTGAGATTTGAGGTGAAAATCTCCAGCCATGATCATTGTTATTGTTTCTCTGCAGTTGCAATTAACTGGCTGTGTGGTGTGTGCCCACCACCCTGCTGTGCCCAAGTTGCTAAAAAAAAAAAAAAAAATCACAGGGACAATCAAGAGCCCGTGCTGGGCAGCAGCTCTAGAACTTGGGGTTCAGTTGTGGAGAGAAGACATGCCTTCTGAGCATGTTGCCTTCCTGGAATTCTAGACCTAGGGCCGAAAAGGGAGAGGGAGAGGGAGAGAAAACTAGAGGCAGAAAGCCATGGAGAATAGAGAAAGAGGCGGTGGAAAACAGGGAGAGAAACATCCGTGGACATCGTGCAGAGTGGGGGAATCAGGGGCAGATGTGCGCCTCTAACCTCACCATGCCTGTGAATCACCTAGGGGGCTGCTTAAAATGCAGATTCTGTCTCAGGAGGTCTGGGGTAGGACCAAAAGTCTGCATTTCTAACAGGCTCTGCATAGTGCTGGTGTTGCTGTTGGTCCACAGGTCGCTCCTGGAGCACCTACTTCTCGTCCAGTGTGAACCAGAGGAAATTCTGAAAGAAATCGGGTATCGGATTCAGGATGGGCTCAGGAAGAGGCTGTTTCTTGTGGGAAAAGGATGAGTGGATCCGGGTGGGAGCCTCCTGCCTCAGCCCTCTTTGTTTCTTCCCTAGAGGGATCTGGATCTCTACCAGCTACTCCAGAGACTCTTCAAAAGCCACTCATCTCTGGAGGGATTGCTCAAAGCCATGAGCCAGGCTAGCACAGGTAGGAGGCGGCCCTAGGGGAGAGGGGAGTGAGGGGCAGGATTCTGAAGATGAGAGGCCTGGGAGATCCTTTCAGATGGGAGGGAGATGGGGGATAGCTTAGTGAATCGGTGAGGGTTGTGATCTGAACCCCCTCTCATCACTGTCCAACTTCACTCCCCATTTAGACATTTGTTCTTGGTTTCACAGATCCTAAGGAATCAACATCTCCCGAAAAACGTGAGTAGCCTCTTCTCCCTCCCTATCTCTTGCCACTTTCCCAGAGCTCTGTGGGGCATTGGGCCCAGGGGCCATTTTGTCCAGCCCCTTCTCACCTGGTACAAACAATATGCCAGCTCCCACTGCTCAGCCAACCTTTCCTGAAAGGGAGAGCCATCCAGAACTAGGAGGAAGCTGGTGTGAGGGGCATAGTGGACTCTCCCTCTGCTGGTTGGTCATTGGAAAACAAGAGGATCTCTTGGTGGCCCTGAAGATTCCAAGTCAGGCACCTGCTAGAGGAGAAAATTCTTGAAATGTGGAGGAAGGAAAGGTGGGCAGAGAGAGTGGGTTTAGGGGAGACATGTGCTAACTGTGAGGAGTCATGCTTTGACAAGAAAAAGGAACAGAGACCAGAAACCCAGTCTCAGAAGTATTGACCCATGTCTGGGAAGATGCATCACTTTCTCATAATCACTGCTGACAATGTTGGCCCTTTTCTGCAGGTGACATGCATGACTTCTTTGTGGGACTGATGGGCAAGAGGAGCGTCAAGCCAGGTAGGAGTGTGTGGGGGTACAGTGGAAGGGCTTAGGGTACTGGCAGAGTATGATAGAAGTCACGTGCCCCATATTCACCAGAGGGAAAGACAGGACCTTTCTTACCTTCAGTGAGGGTTCCTCGGCCCCTTCATCCCAATCAGCTTGGATCCACAGGCAAGCCTTCCCTGGGAACAGAGGAGAGGAGACCTTTATAAGGTAGACCTGCTGTAGTTGGGAGGAAGGACAGGGAGACTCTGCTTCTCCCCAGTCTCCCAACTCTGTCTTTGAACGCTGCCCTTCATAGCCAGCCCTTTGCTGTTGGATCAGGGTGTAGTTCACATTCAGAAAGATCCCTCTTACTTACACTGTTCGCTTTACCCTAGACTCTCCTACTGATGTGAATCAAGAGAACGTCCCCAGCTTTGGCACCCTCAAGTATCCCCCGAGAGCAGAATGAAGTAAGGATTGTTCATTAGAGAGGGGAGAGGGGACTGGGGAGGGGGCTGTGGGGGTTGCCAGCTGTGCATTTCCTCACATGCTACAGGTATTAAAGCTCATAGATTTGCCCTGAAATACACTGCCAGTGCCCAGCACACTGTCGGTCAAACACAAAGACACTTAGAGGCATGTGTATATGTGTGTGTGTGTGTGTGTGTGTGTACACATCCTCCCGTCTTTCATCTTTTTCCTCTGGATCATGGACCTCAGCTGACTATTGAGCAGGAGTGAGTGTTGGGAGATGAGGAGAGAGGGGCTTCTCTGATGGGTAACTTCTATTGTTTGGACTTCATTCTTTTGTGATCTATGCAAAAAGATGGAGAGATTATTATCTGATAATTACAAATACCACAACCAATTCACAGGCAAGCATTTGCCTCCCAGGCAGGCTGAGCCTTTTGGATCACTCAGAATCCTGGGTTACTGGGTCCAGAGGGTAGTCATACACAAGGATGATTCAGGAAGAAATGCAAGGAGCTCTGAAATCTAATGGGAGTAGCAGGAAACCATATCTGAATCTCTCTCTTTAGCGTAATGAATAGGAACATGGCCTCAATGTGAATCCTGGATCTGCCACTCTATCTGTATCTTTTTGGCAAAGTTACATACCCTCCTGTGCCTCAGTTTCCTCATCTGAAAAATAAAAGTGATAATAGTATCTCGCAGGGTTGTGGTTTTGAGGATTGAGTATAGATAAAGTGTTCAGAACAGTGCCGGGTGCATAGTGCTGTGTGCCAATTTTATAATAATTGTCCCAGTCTGGGGGGTGTGGGGGATGTCCTAATGTTTCCCCTGACTAGCTCTGTCTGGACCCCAGGCCTGAGTGGGCTGACAGATTCCTCACTTGGTATGCAAGTGTGAGAGTCCCCCAGGGAAGTGTCTAGTCAAAACACGAACCTTCCGCCTTGACACTGTCTTACTACACATAGCAATAGCAGCTCTGCCAATGGCTTTCTTTTCACTAGCTTCCAAAGAAGTGGGGCGAGGGGAGTGAAAACGAGAGGGAGAGGGATTGGGAAGGCTCTTAATCATGAATAGCCTCCTGCCTTTCTTCCTGTGTCCCTGTTACCCATACTCATTGGTCTCAAGGTGGCATGCCCAAGACCCAAGGAGCTGGTGCTTGATGATGCTGCCTGTGCATGAATTCCTGGGACCAGAGACTGGGTCTGGCCCCCCATTTAGTGTTGGGTGAGAGGGCACAAAGAGCTATAATAACTGTAACTCGCTGATTACATGGTAGTTACTGTATCATTTTGCTCTCATTAGATGGTTATTTCAGTCCTGCCGACGGCCAGATAATTATACAAGCAGCTATATCTGGATGACATACTCTCCTCCAGCGTTATGCACTGGCCATAAAGATAATTACAGTGCAATTTTGCTATAGCATTTTATACAAATGGCAAAAACAAGTGTATTGTGGAAATCTACTTTTAATGCTTGTTTGTGCATCCAGGCTCTTTCAGAGGGACCCATAATTGCAGCCTTCATAATCTTACCACTGAGGGAGCATTCCCAACCTGTTAGGTGTCAGGCAGAATAGGACATAAGGTTTCTGGGAGCCAGCATTTAAAGATTACATGAGATGGATCAGCAAAGATCATTGTGTCATCTGATTTCATTCATGTGAAACTGTTGAAAAAGGAAGTAGGCCGGGCGCGGTGGCTCACGCCTGTAATCCCAGCACTTTGGGAGGCTGAGGCGGGCGGATCACAAGGTCAGGAGATCGAGACCACGGTGAAACCTCATCTCTACTAAAAATACCAAAAAAATTAGCCGGGCGCGGTGGCGGGCGCCTGTAGTCCCAGCTACTCAGGAGGCTAAGGCAGGAGAATGGCATGATCCTGGGAGGCGGAGCTTGCAGTGAGCTGAGATTGCCGCCACTGCACTCCAGCCTGGGGAACAGAGCAAGACTCCGTCTCAAAAAAAAAAGAAAAAGGAAGTAATCCCTGGGCCTGTCCTTTCTCTAGGAGGTTTCTGGGAAGAGGAGGAACTGGATAAGGCAAGGGGAGCATTCCTAGTAGGGCACCTTGGACAGGGCTGTGTGTATGTGTGGCTCATGGGGGTGCCAGGATGGCATGAACTTAGTTCCTACTTCTTTGGTCCGCATGGGCCCCACTGGCCATGCACACAGGTGTGTAGAGTAATGTAAATATGGCAGCTGGGAAGGTGCAAGTACCTGCTGCTAGGAGAGTTCCATCCTCAGGCCCAAAGCCTGCAGGGCAGGCTGAGGGTCAAGATTCTTGTTCTTTCCTCTCGCACAAACGCCCCTCCCCTTCTCTCCTGCTGCCCCAGCAGGTTTTAGTGGGAGTTTTTTTTTTTTTTACAGGACATAAGATGTGATTTCAGTGTTTTTTGTTTGTTTGTTTGTTTTTTGTCCTCAGCACTCCACTTCCGGACTCCTGGACTGCATTAGGAAGACCTGTTTCCCTGTCCCAATCCCCAGGTGCACACACTCCTGTTACCCTTTCTCTTCCCTGTTCTTGTAACACTCTTGTGCTTTGACTCCTTCTCCGTCTTTTCTACCTGACCCTGGTGTGGAAACTGCATAGCGAATATCCCCAATCCCAATGGGCATTGACTATAGAATCCCCTACAGTTCCTGTAGTGTCCTACATTAAAAATATAATGTCTCTCTCTACTCCTCAACAATAAAGGATTTTTTCATATGGATGATGTGATGTGTGTGTTTACTCATTTGGTTAGTGGGTTTTTCTGTTCCTTGACTCTTCCAGCTACATGGTAAATACACACATACTTATGATACACACACTTCATATTTAAATGTAAATAACTTTACATATCTTTTTGTATATATCTATTTCGTGAACAGTGCCTTACACAGTACTTTGCACAATGAGTATCAGATTTATTTAGTAATTAAAATAAACACATGAATTTGGAAGATGGTTTCTAACACATAAATATTTTCACAGACCAGTTTTAGATAAAGAAAAAACAGGCTGGACCTGGTGGCTCACGCCTGTAATCCCAGCACTTTGGGAGGCTGAGGTGGGTGGATCACGAGGTCAGGAGGTCGAGACCAGCCTGACCAACATGGTGAAACCCCATCTCTACTAAAGACACAAAAATTAGCCGGGCGTGGTGGTGCATGCCTGTAATTCCAGCTACTTGGGAGGCTGAGGCAGGAGAATCGCTTGAACCCGGGGGGCAGAGGTTGCAGTGAGCTGAGATCACGCCACTGCACTCCAGCCTGGGCAACAAGAGCAGAAAACTCCGTCTCAAACAAACAAACAAAAAACAAAAAAGGAAAAAGAAAAAAGAAAAAATATATTCAGAATGACTTGTATTACTAGGATGGGCCTGGGAGACATCCATTCCTGAATCTGACCCTACTTAATTAGAGAAGGAAGTGAGGACCAAGGCTGTGCAGAGACCCAGCCACAGAGGAGGATGAATCTATAACACTATACAATTTTTCTGTCTCCAAATGCTGAGCCTGGGTTCTGTGACAGATCCTGGGGATGAAATGATGACTCATACAGAGAGTTTACACTTTAGCAGGGCTGTGGACAAGCAAACAGAACTTGATCCAGCTAGGACAGGGTGTGGACAGGGAAGTTACTACTGAGGCCAAGAAAGAGAGGAGCAGATATCTTCACTGTTAACTGGCTGCCTTAGTTATTATAAAGGGAAAACATTATTTCCTCTGACTCCTCTCTAATATGCCTGTTACCAGCCCCTGCAGCTCTGACTTAACAGTCCCCAGAATGTGTAAGGCACTTACATGTGGTATATGCATGGGTATGGGTGTCTTTTCTTAATCTGAGATGTCAACTATCACAGCCCGTCATCCCAAGGGGGGTTCTGTACCCTAATGGAACAGCCAGTGAAATCCTCAGGCTCCTTATCTTAGCCTGGTACCGGGGCCTTGGTTATGCCCCTGAATTGCACTGATAAAACATAGACACATAGATTTCCCAAGGCAGTGTAGGGACAGGGCCACAGAGCCAGAGGCCACTTCCTGCAGCCCTTTCATTCTAGTGAAAGTTCTGTCTTCCTACAGCCTGACTTGGGGCCACTTTGGAATGACAGCTGTATGGGGGGGGGTGGTGAAAGGAGGGAACACTCACCTTAGTATTACTTATGTCAGCTTTATAGCCAGAGGTCAAAGAATGCTCCCACCCCAGAGCCTAGACCCTTTTTCCAGTGCATCATCTCTTTGACTTTTCAAAATTATCTATCTATAGGGCTTAAAATGGGGGACACTTAAGCAGAGTCTAGGGACTTTCTTTGGGTCATGAAAGCTATAAGAGTTGGTTCTGCTCAGACTTAGTGGGAGTTAGGCATACAGGCTGAGATGAGAAAATTGCTTTGCAAGTAGGAACGTAAGTGCAGAAAGATTGCTCTCTAGTGGGACTGACAAAAATTGCAGTACTGGGGACTCCTGGAAAAAATGAAGACAAATGTTAAGTTAGATTCCTGTGTTTGTACTTGAAGAATGTGTGAAGGGATCCTGATCTTCCCTTTCCTGTTGTAAAATGGTTGATGCCTAAAGAGATCTGGTCCACAAGACCTTGACTAAATTCCTGGCCCTTTCTTCTCCATTTAACTTTGTATATGTTTGTTATTGTGACTATATGGTGATTTACTTTAAAAAGACTTCAGTATAAGTGGTATATACTTTCACCTGCGTCTTTTGGATGCTTTGTTTTCATGTGAAGTTTATTGGGGTCAACCCTCCAGAGATGGCTGGGGCAGTTGGTTAGAAAGACTGAACAGGCCCAGGCCCTTGCAAGCCAAGCAGCCCTCTGTCTCCAGAGTCATGCTGGAGGTCTGGACCTGCTGGCTGTGTGATATTCCACTTTAGGGAGACTCCGTTTCCTTGCACAACCGTGAGAGCTGGGCCTGCCACTGAAACATTGTGTCAGCCTCTAAGTGACCCTTTCACTAGATGGTAAAGTGAGATGCCTCATCCCCAAACTATAAGAACAGTTGTATGGCTGCTTTTGTGTCTCCTGGCTAACAAATGTTACATGTTTGGCAGCATTTGGTATAGTGCTTGCTTTCAGTATAATCTACCACCAGTTAGTGAGGTTGTGGAAAGAAGGACACACAATCTCCCAAATTCATCAAGAGAACGGACAATTGCTGAATGGCCAAACTGGCTTAGATCTGTTGGCGACATTCAGTGTGTCCCTTCCTTTCCATTTATCCATCAAGGAATTACTGAACCCTACCATGCACCTGTCCTGGGAGTTTGTCCTTGGCTGCAAGCTATTCTCAGGCAGTGACTGGGATGGGATGGGAGAGAGGATGAAACTGAAGGATCCTGGAGCCTAAGAGCTTCCTCTGTACCGAGGGAGGGAGGGTGACATGACCAATACTTCTAATGTCTTTGGTGGTGGTGGGTGGGGCTGGCAGTGTAGGTGGTTTTGGTTTGATGACAATTCTTGGGCAGCAGCATTTGAGAAGATGATTTGGGAGGAAGAGTGATTGAGTTCTACACAGAGTTGGGGAGGGCAGGCTTCAGGAAACAGGCCTGGGGTGCCAACGTACAGTGAGATCCTGTGACTTTCTTCATTTGGCCACCTGGGTGGAAGGAGGGACAGCAGAGGATTACCAGAAGGGTCCAGTAGTAGCAGTCTAGCCCTCAAGTGCTCCTTCATTCATTCAAGCAGGCTTAATGTATTAAGCACTTATTGTGCCAAGAAGTGTGGTAGCAGTCAGTGTGGACGTGCCGCAGTGTGCAAAGCCACAGATCCCTGATCCAGGAAGCCCATAGCCTAGTGGAGGAGATATATAGTGATCAAACAATCTTACAACTTTTTGTAAAATGCCCATAGTAGATGTTCTGAAGAGAAGCTTTTGGAACTGTGAGCGAAGAATAGGGGAGGCGAAGAGAGTTTGGATAGGGTTTTTCACTCTTCAGGCACCAAGTCCCCCACACAGTGGATCAGCGCTTAGAAAAAGCCAGGCCTGGGGACTTGGAAGCCCCTGCACCCCTCGCGCTAGTAGGGGCCCGGCCCCGGCCCCGCCGTCGGGGGGCGCTGCCTCCTCCCGGGCGGCGGGGGGCGCTGCGGTCGGGCGGCGGGGGGCGCTGCCTCCTCCGGGACGGCGGGGGGCGCTGCGGGCCGGGCGGCGGGGGCGGCCCGGGCCGGCGCGGCGAGCCGCGCGGCGGATGGAGAGTCTGGCCGCGGCCGGCGG